>NW_024609495.1:0-22500 GCF_018296145.1 Oncorhynchus tshawytscha
GGTCAGTTAATACTATATACAGGGTCAGTTAATACAGTTAATACTATATACAGGGTCAGTTAATACTATATACAGGGTCAGTTAATACTATATACAGGGTCAGTTAATACTATATACAGGGTCAGTTAATACCAT
Source organism: Oncorhynchus tshawytscha (assembly GCF_018296145.1). Classification (NCBI taxonomy): domain Eukaryota; kingdom Metazoa; phylum Chordata; class Actinopteri; order Salmoniformes; family Salmonidae; genus Oncorhynchus; species Oncorhynchus tshawytscha. Next base: position 136 of record NW_024609495.1, read on the forward strand.
ACTATATACAGGGTCAGTTAATACTATATACAGGGTCAGTTAATACTATATACAGGGTCAGTTAATACCATACTATATACAGGGTCAGTTAATACTATATACAGGGTCAGTTAATACCATACTATATACAGGGTCAGTTAATACTATATACAGGGTCAGTTAATACCATACTATATACAGGGTCAGTTAATACTATATACAGGGTCAGTTAATACCATACTATATACAGGGTCAGTTAATACTATATACAGGGTCAGTTAATACCATACTATATACAGGGTCAGTTTAATACTATATACAGGGTCAGTTAATACTATATACAGGGTCAGTTAATACCATACTATATACAGGGTCAGTTAATACTATATACAGGGTCAGTTAATACCATACTATATACAGGGTCAGTTAATACTATATACAGGGTCAGTTAATACCATACTATATACAGGGTCAGTTAATACTATATACAGGGTCAGTTAATACTATATACAGGGTCAGTTAATACTATATACAGGGTCAGTTAATACCATACTATATACAGGGTCAGTTAATACCATACTATATACAGGGTCAGTTAATACTATATACAGGGTCAGTTAATACCATACTATATACAGGGTCAGTTAATACTATATACAGGGTCAGTTAATACCATACTATATACAGGGTCAGTTAATACTATATACAGGGTCAGTTAATACCATACTATATACAGGGTCAGTTAATACTATATACAGGGTCAGTTAATACCATACTATATACAGGGTCAGTTAATACTATATACAGGGTCAGTTAATACCATACTATATACAGGGTCAGTTAATACTATATACAGGGTCAGTTAATACCATACTATATACAGGGTCAGTTAATACCATACTATATACAGGGTCAGTTAATACTATATACAGGGTCAGTTAATACCATACTATATACAGGGTCAGTTAATACTATATACAGGGTCAGTTAATACCATACTATATACAGGGTCAGTTAATACCATACTATATACAGGGTCAGTTAATACTATATACAGGGTCAGTTAATACTATATACAGGGTCAGTTAATACCATACTATATACAGGGTCAGTTAATACCATACTATATACAGGGTCAGTTAATACTATATACAGGGTCAGTTAATACCATACTATATACAGGGTCAGTTAATACTATATACAGGGTCAGTTAATACCATACTATATACAGGGTCAGTTAATACTATATACAGGGTCAATTAATACCATACTATATACAGGGTCAGTTAATACTATATACAGGGTCAATTAATACCATACTATATACAGGGTCAGTTAATACCATACTCTATACAGGGTCAGTTAATACTATATACAGGGTCAGTTAATACCATACTCTATACAGGGTCAGTTAGTACCATACTATATACAGGGTCAGTTAATACCATACTATATACAGGGTCAGTTAATACTATACTCTATACAGGGTCAGTTAATACCATACTCTATACAGGGTCAGTTAATACCATACTCTATACAGGGTCAGTTAATACCATACTCTATACAGGGTCAGTTAATACCATACTCTATACAGGGTCAGTTAATACCATACTCTATACAGGGTCAGTTAATACCATACTATATACAGGGTCAGTTAATACCATACTCTATACAGGGTCAGTTAATACCATACTCTATACAGGGTCAGTTATTACCATACTATATACAGGGTCAGTTAATACCATACTATATACAGGGTCAGTTATTACCATACTATATACAGGGTCAGTTAATACTATATACAGGGTCAGTTAATACCATACTATATATAGGGTCAGTTAGTACCATAATATATACAGGGTCAGTTAATACCATACTATATACAGGGTCAGTTAATACCATACTATATACAGGGTCAGTTAATACCATACTATATACAGGGTCAGTCAATACCACACTATATACAGGGTCAGTTAATACCATACTATATACAGGGTCAGTTAATACTATATACAGGGTCAGTTAATACCATACTATATACAGGGTCAGTTAGTACCATACTATATACAGGGTCAGTTAATACCATACTATATACAGGGTCAGTTAATACCATACTATATACAGGGTCAGTTATTACCATACTATATACAGGGTCAGTTAATACTATATACAGGGTCAGTTAATACCATACTATATACAGGGTCAGTTAATACTATATACAGGGTCAGTTAATGCCATACTATATACAGGGTCAGTTAATACCATACTATATACAGGGTCAGTTAGTACCATACTATATACAGGGTCAGTTAATACCATACTATATACAGGGTCAGTTAATACCATACTATATACAGGGTCAGTTAATACCACACTATAGACAGGGTCAGTTAGTACCATACTATATACAGGGTCAGTTAATACCATACTATATACAGGGTCAGTTAATACCACACTATATACAGGGTCAGTTAATACTATACTATATACAGGGTCAGTTAATACTATATACAGGGTCAGTTAATACCATACTAAATACAGGGTCAGTTAATACTATATACAGGGTCAGTTAATACCATACTATATACAGGGTCAGTTAATACTATATACAGGGTCAGTTAATACCATACTATATACAGGGTCAGTTAATACTATATACAGGGTCAGTTAATACCATACTATATACAGGGTCAGTTAATACCATACTATATACAGGGTCAGTTAGTACCATACTATATACAGGGTCAGTTAATACTATATACAGGGTCAGTTAATACTATATACAGGGTCAGTTAATACCATACTATATACAGGGTCAGTTAATACCATACTATATACAGGGTCAGTTAATACTATATACAGGGTCAGTTAATACCATACTATATACAGGGTCAGTTAATACCATACTATATACAGGGTCAGTTAATACCATACTATATACAGGGTCAGTTAGTACCATACTATATACAGGGTCAGTTAATACCATACTATATACAGGGTCAGTTCAATACCATACTATATACAGGGTCAATTAGTACCATACTATATACAGGGTCAGTTAATACCATACTATATACAGGGTCAGTTCAATACCATACTATATACAGGGTCAGTTAATACCATACTATATACAGGGTCAGTTAATACCATACTATATACAGGGTCAGTTAGTACCATACTATATACAGGGTCAGTTAATACCATACTATATACAGGGTCAGTTCAATACCATACTATATACAGGGTCAATTAGTACCATACTATATACAGGGTCAGTTAATACCATACTATATACAGGGTCAGTTAGTACCATACTATATACAGGGTCAGTTAATACCATACTATATACAGGGTCAGTTAATACCATACTATATACAGGGTCAGTTAATACCACACTATATACAGGGTCAGTTAATACCATACTATATACAGGGTCAGTTAACGGTTTTCTAGTGGTGATGAAGGAGAGTCGGACCAAACTGCAGGGTCAGATTAATCCATATTTATTAAACAAAGGGTCAGTTAATACTAAACACTAAACATACAAAACAGGGTCAGTTAATAATAAACAGGGCCAGTTAGTGCAAACTAACAGTCAGTACATAGTAAGACACTAAGGTCAGTCACCCATACTAAATACAGGGTCAATTGGCTGCCTAATATACAGGGTCAGTTAGAGACATACTATAAGCAGGGTCAGATTGAGAACCACTATATACAGGGCCAGTTAGACCATACTATATACAGGGTCAGTTAGCTACAATACTATATACAGGGTCAAAACCCCAAGACAAACACAGGGTCAAAAACCCCATGCTATACCCAGGCCTCACCAAAAATACATAAAGATAAACACAAAATACTTTGACAGGGGTCAGTTAATACTATATACTATATACCGGACTCAGTCAGTTCAATACTATATAGGGAGGGTCGGTTGGGCGTCTGTCCAGGGTCAGCTCCAGGGTCAGTTAATACCATACTATACCCCAGGGTCAGTTAATGTCTTATCCCCTCTCCCTTCGTCCCTATATCCATACAGGGTCAGTTACCATACTAGTAGTCCCCACCCAGAACCCCACTGGACTGAGGGTCAGATCGGGACTGAAGGACAGGGTCAGGCAGCTCGGGACTGAGGGGATACAGGGTCAGTTAAGAAACTCAGGGTGAGAGAAAGCTCATAGTGAGAGAAAGCTCAGGAGTGAGAGAAAGCTCAGTTAGTGAGAGATAAGCTCAGGGTGAGAGGAAGCTCAGGAGTGAGAGGAAGCTCATATACAGGGCTCAGAGTGAGAGGATAGCTCAGGGTGAGAGGAAGCTCAGGAGTGAGAGGAAGCTCAGGAGTGAGAGGGCTCAGGAGTGAGAGGAAGCTCAGGCAGGTAGATAGATCTACCAGCTCCTGGCTGGCTGGTGGTTTCAGCAGATCCTGGCTGACTGGTCAGATCCTGGCTGACTGGCAGATCTGGAAGAGTCTGGTTGACTGGCAGATCTGGAAGAGTCAGTTGACTGGCAGATCTGGAAGAGTCAGTTGACTGGCAGATCTGGAAGAGTCTGGTTGACTGGCAGATCTGGAAGGGTCTGGTTACTGGCAGATCTGGAAGAGTCTGGTTGACTGGCAGATCTGGCAGGCGCTGGGCAGACTGGCGGCGCTGGGCAGACTGGCGGCGCTGGGCAGACTATGCTGGGCAGAATACGGCATACATACTACAGGGCTGGGCATACTGGCGGTGCTGGGCAGACTACGACGCTGGGCAGACTGGTCAGTTACGCTGGGCAGACTGACAGCTGGGCAGACTACCATACGCTGGGCAGACTGGCAGTGCTGGGCAGACTGGCTATATGCTGGGCAGACTGACGGCGCTGGGCAGACTGGGTCGCTGGGCAGACTGGCGACACTGGGCAGACTGGCGATGCTGGGCAGACTGACGGGCTGGGCAGACTGGCGACGCTGGGCAGACAGGGGCACTGGCGGCGCTGGGCAGACAGGGCACAGCTGCTCCATATAGGCTGACAGCTCTGGCGGCTTCTTACAGACTGACCGCTCTGGGGCTCAGTGCTGACTGGCAGCTCCTTGCAGACTGGCAGCTTTACAGACTGGCAGCTATGCAGGGTCAGCTCCGTGCAGACTGACAGCTCCTTGCAGACTGGCAGCTCCATGCAGACTGGCAGCTCCATGCAGACTGGCAGCTCCATGCAGACAGGCTGCTCCATGCAGACTGGCTGCTCCATGCAGACTGACAGCTCTGGCTGCTCCATATAGAGGGCTGCTTCATGCAGACTGGCAGGGTCAGGCTGCTTCATGTAGACTACAGGGCTCTGGCTGCTCCATGCGGACTGACAGCTCTGGCTGCTCCATGTAGACTGACTGCTTCATGCAGACTGGCAGCTCGGGCTGCTTCATTAGACATACAGCTCTGGCTGCTCCATGCAGACTGACAGCTCTGACTGTTCCATGCAGACTGACAGCTCTGGCTGCTTCATGCAGACTGGCAGCTCTGGCTGCTCCATATAGACTGGCTGCTTCATGCAGACTGGCAGCTCAGGCTGCTTCATGTAGACTGACAGCTCTGGCTGCTCCTTGCAGACTGGCAGCTCCATGCAGACTGGCAGCTCTGGCTGCTCCATGCAGACTGACAGCTCTGGCTGCTCCATGCAGACTTGCAGCTCTGGCTGCTCCATACAGACTGACAGCTCTGGCTGCTCCATGCAGACTGACATCTCTGGCTGCTCCATGCAGACTGACATCTCTGGCTGCTCCATGCAGACTGACATCTCTGGCTGCTCCATGCAGACTGACATCTCTGGCTGCTCTATACAGGGACAGCTCTGGCTGCTCTATACGGACTGACAGCTCTGGCTGCTCCATGCAGGCTGGCAGCTCTGGCTTCTCCATGCAGGCTGGCAGCTCTGGCTGCGCTGAACAGGCGGGAGACTCCGGCAGCGTAGGAGAGGAGAAAGGCTCTGGCTGCGCTAAACAGGCGGGAGGCTCCGGCAGCGCTATAGAGGAGGAAGGCTCTGGCTGCGCTGAACAGGCGGGAGGATCCGGTCAGCGCTGTAGAGGAGAAAGGCTCTGGCTGCGCTAAACAGGCAGGGAGACTCCAGCAGCGCAGGAGAGGGTCAGCGCTGGCTGCGCTGAACAGGCAAGGCACACTGAAGGCCTGGTGCATGGTGCTGGAACTGGTGGTACTGGATCAGGGCACAGGAAGCCTGGAGCAGGGAGCTGCTACCGGAGGACTGGAGTGTGGAGGTAGCACAGGATGGGCTAGACCGTGAAGGCGTACTGGAGATCTTGAGAGCAGTGTTGGCACAGGATGTGCAAGGCTAGGGATACTATGCACAGGAGGCCTGGTGCGTGAGGCTGGCACCATACTTCACCAGCCGACTAACACGCACCTCAGGACAGAGTATGGAGCGCTAACCCAGGTGCCATCAAATCCCCAACACGTTCCGTCAGGGTCAGAATTCCATGCAAAAAGCACCAACACAGCAACTCCCTCATTTCTCTCTCCTCCAATTTCCCCATTAACTCCTTCACAGTCTCTGGTTCTGGTCTCCTCCTTGGCTCCTCACGATAAACAGGGAGAGTTGGCTCAGGTCTGACTCCTGACTCTGCCACACTCTCCAGGGCCCCCCAAGAAATTTTGGGGCTGATTCTCAGGCTTCCATCCGCTACGCCGTGCTGCCTCCTCATATCTGCGCCTCTCAGCTTTCGCCGCCTCCAGTTCTTCCAGGGGCGGCGATATTCTCCAGGCTGAGCCCAGGGTCCTTTACCGTCCAGTTCTTCCTCCCATGTCCATTTCATACAGGGTCATAGTCCAGGTGGTGCAGTTGCTGCCTTTGTTGCCTCTCCTCTTTCAGGCTGCTCCTGCCTGTTGACACATACTATGGTCCGTTGGTGGTGGGTGATTCTGTATACAGGGTTTTCTAGTGGTGATGAAGGAGAGTCGGACCAAACTGCAGCGGTCAGTTGCGATCCATATTTATTAAACAAAACGTAAACACGACTAAACACTAAACACTACAAAACAATAAACGTAATGAAAACCGAAAACAGCCTATCTAGTGCAAACTAACAGAGAGTACAAGTAAAACACTAAGGACAATCACCACGACAAACTCAAAGAATATGGCTGCCTAAATATGGTTCCCAATCAGAGACAACGATAAGCACCTGCCTCTGATTGAGAACCACTCCATACAGCCATAGACCTTGCTAGACAACCCACTAAGCTACAATCCCAATACCACCACCAAAACCCCAAGACAAACACACCACAATTACAAAAACCCCATGCCACACCCTGGCCTGACCAAATACATAAAGATAAACACAAAATACTTTGACCAGGGCGTGACACAGGGTCAGTTAATACCATACTATATACATGGTCAGTTAATACCATATACAGGGTCAGTTAATACCATACTATATACACGGTCAGTTAATACCATACTATATACAGGGTACAGGGTCAGTTAATACCATACTATATACAGGGTCAGTTAGTACCATACTATATACAGGGTCAGTTAGTACCATACTATATACAGGGTCAGTTAATACCATACTATATACAAGGGAGGGTTAATACCATACTATATACAAGGGATGGTTAATACCATACTATATAAAGGGTCAAGTAATACCATACTATATACAGGGTCAGTTAATACCATACTATATACAGGGTCAGTTAATACCATACTATATACAGGGTACAGGGTCAGTTAGTACCGTAATATATACAGGGTACAAGGTCAGTTAGTACCATAATATATACAGGGTACAGGGTCAGATAGTACCATAATATATACAGGGTACAGGGTCAGTTAATACCATTCTATATACAGGGTCAGTTAGTACCATAATATATACAGGGTACAGGGTCAGTTAAGTTTCCATAATATATACAGGGTCAGTACCATATTAACAATATGCAGGGATACTGGAGTGAATGACTAGGCATCAGGATGCAAGAATAACAGAGGGTAGCTGCAGCAGCGTGTGTGTGTGTGTGTGTGTGTGTGTGTGTGTGTGTGTGTGTGTGTGTGTGTGTGTGTGTGTGTGTGTGTGTGTGTGTGTGTGTGTGTGTGTGTGTGTGTGTGTGTGTGTGTGTGTGTTTACACAATACATATACCCCAGAATGACATCACAATACCCCAAAATGACATCACAATACCCCAGAATGACATCACAATACCCCAGAATGACATCACAATACCCCAGAATGACATCACAATACCCCAGAATGACATCACAATACCCCAGAATGACATCACAATACCCCAGAATGACATCACAATACCCCAGAATGACATCACAATACCCCTTAATGTCAAAGTGGAATCATGCTTTTAGAAATTCCAACAAATTAATACAAAAAACAAAAAGCCGAAGTTGTTAATAAGTATTGAACACAGACGCAAGTCTAAAAGTGTGTGTGTGTGTGTTTTAGTGTGTGTATGCGTGTGTGTGTGTGTGTGTGTTTGTGTGTGTGTGTGTGTGTGTGTGTGTGTGTGTGTGTGTGTGTGTGTGTGTGTGTGTGTGTGTGCAAGTGTGTGTGTGTGTGTGTGTGTGTGTGTGTGTGTGTGTGTTTTGTGTGTGTGTGTGTGTGTGTGTGTGTGTTTTAGTGTGTGTGTGTGTGTGTGTGTGTGTGTGTGTGTGTTGTGTGTGTGTGTGTGTGTGTGTTTTAGTGTGTGTGTGTGTGTGTGTGTGTGTGTGTTTTAGTGTGTGTGTGTGTGTTTTAGTGTGTGTATGCATGTGTGTGTGTGTGTTTTAGTGTGTGTGTGTGTGTGTGTTTTTGTGTGTGTGTGTGTGTGTGTGTGTGTGTGTTTTAGTGTGTGTGTGTGTGTGTGTGTGTGTGTGTGTTTTAGTGTTTGTGTGTGTTTTAGTGTGTGTGTGTGTGTTTTAGTGTGTGTGTGTGTGTGTGTGTGTGTGTGTGTGTGTGTGTTGTGTGTGTGTGTGTGCGTGTTTTAGTGTGTGTATGTGTGTGTGTGTGTTTTAGTGTGTTTATGCGTGTGTGTGTGTTTTAGTGTGTGTATGCGTGTGTGTGTGTGTGTGGTTGTTGTATGTGTGTGTGTGTGTGTGTGTGTGTGTGTGTGTGTGTGTGTGTGTGTGTGTGTGTGTGTTTTAGTGTGTGTATGCGTGTGTGTGTGTGTGTGTGTGTGTGTATTTTAGTCTGTGTATGCGTGTGTGTGTGTGTGTGTGTGTGTGTGTGTTTGTGTGTGTGTGTGTGTGTGTGTTTTAGTGTGTGTGTGTGTGTGTGTGTGTGTGTGTGTGTGTTTTAGTGTGTGTGTGTGTGTTTTAGTGTGTGTATGCATGTGTGTGTGTGTTTGTGTGTGTGTGTGTGTGTGTGTGTGTGTGTGTGTTTTAGTGTGTGTGTGTGTATTTTAGTGTTTGTGTGTGTGTGTGTTTTAGTGTGTGTGTGTGTTTTAGTGTGTGTGTGTGTGTGTTTTAGTGTGTGTGTGTGTGTGTGTGTGTGTGTGTGTGTGTGTGTGTTTTAGTGTGTGTATGTGTGTGTGTGTGTGTGTGTGTGTTTTAGTGTGTTTATGCGTGTGTGTGTGTTTTAGTGTGTGTATGCGTGTGTGTGTGTGTGAGTGTGTGTGTGTATGCGTGTGTATGTGTGTGTTTTAGTGTGTGTATGCGCGTGTGTGTGTGTGTGTGTTTTAGTGTGTGTATGCGTGTGTGTGTGTTTTAGTGTGTGTATGCGTGTGTGTGTGTGTGTGTGTGTATGAGTGTGTGTGTGTGTGTGTATGCGTGTGTGTGTGTGTGTGTGTGTATGAGTGTGTTTTTGCTTGTGTGTGTGTGTATGCGTGTGTGTGTGTATGCGTGTGTGTGTGTGTGTGAGTGTGTGTGTGCATTGCAGCAGAGAGTCCAGGTGCAGATAAGGCCCTGTGATTAATGGACAGTGGAAGGAGCTGTCATAGAGGTGATGTGTGCAGGAATATTTAACACAGAAAATATGTCTGGTCTGTTGTTTAAAAATCCAGCTTTATTCTATTAAACATTATAATATTTATATTTATATCAAACCTTTTATGGGGAACAATTTAAGTGACTTACTGTGATTGTTTTAAATTGAAATGGTCAAAAGAATTATCAAAAGAGCTTCTTAGCAAATAGCAATTTTCTAATTGGCCGAGAGGTTTGGACCACTCTTTCCTATTGGTCTGTTTAACTAACATACCTCCTGATGATGTCATCAGGCTAGCCAAAACTCCTCCTCCGTAGTGATGACAGTTGGAGCTGCAGTAGTAGACCCCGTAGTGATGACAGATGGAGCTCCTGTAGTGATGACAGATGGAGCTACAGTAGTAGACCCCGTAGTGATGACAGATGGAGCTCCTGTAGTGATGACAGTTGGAGCTGCAGTAGTAGACCCAGTAGTGATGACAGATGGAGCTGCAGTAGTAGCCCAGTAGTGATGACAGATGAAGCTACAGTAGTAGACCCAGTAGTGATGACAGATGGAGCTGCAGTAGTCGACCCAGTAGTGATGACAGATGGAGCTGCAGTAGTAGACCCAGTAGTGATGACAGATGGAGCTCCCGTAGTGATGACAGATGGAGCTGCAGTAGTAGCCCTGTAGTGATGACAGATGGAGCTGCAGTAGTAGCCCCAGTAGTGATGACAGATGGAGCTTCAGTAGTAGCCCCAGTAGTGATGACAGATGGAGCTGCAGTAGTAGACCCTGTAGTGAAGACAGATGGAGCTGCAGTAGTAGACCCTGTAGTGATGTCAGATGGAGCTGCAGTAGTAGACCCAGTAGTGATGACAGTCTATCTGCAGTAGTAGACCCAGTAGTGATGACAGATGGAGCTGCAGTAGTAGCCCCAGTAGTGATGACAGATGGAGCTGCAGTAGTAGTCCCAGTAGTGATGACAGATGGAGCTGCAGTAGTAGACCCTGTAGTGATGACAGGTGGAGCTAGAGTAGTAGTCCCAGTAGTGATGACAGATGGAGCTGCAGTAGTAGCCCCAGTAGTGATGACAGATGGAGCTGCAGTAGTAGATCCCCGTAGTGATGACAGATGGAGCTGCAGTAGTAGCCCTGTAGTGATGACAGATGGAGCTACAGTAGTAGACCCTGTAGTGATGACAGATGGAGCTGCAGTAGTCGACCCAGTAGTGATGACAGATGGAGCTGCAGTAGTAGACCCAGTAGTGATGACAGATGGAGCTGCAGTAGTAGCCCCAGTAGTGATGACAGATGGAGCTGCAGTAGTAGACCCTGTAGTGATGACAGATGGAGCTGCAGTAGTAGACCCTGTAGTGATGACAGATGGAGCTGCAGTAGTAGATCCAGTAGTGATGACAGTCTATCTGCAGTAGTAGACCCAGTAGTGATGACAGATGGAGCTGCAGTAGTAGCCCCAGTAGTGATGACAGATGGAGCTGCAGTAGTAGTCCCAGTAGTGATGACAGATGGAGCTGCAGTAGTAGACCCTGTAGTGATGACAGGTGGAGCTAGAGTAGTAGTCCCAGTAGTGATGACAGATGGAGCTGCAGTAGTAGCCCCAGTAGTGATGACAGATGGAGCTGCAGTAGTAGATCCCCGTAGTGATGACAGATGGAGCTGCAGTAGTAGCCCTGTAGTGATGACAGATGGAGCTGCAGTAGTAGACCCAGTAGTGATGACAGATGGAGCTGCAGTAGTAGACCCTGTAGTGAAGACAGATGGAGCTGCAGTAGTAGACCCAGTAGTGATGACAGATGGAGCTGCAGTAGTAGACCCAGTAGTGATGACAGATGGAGCTGCAGTAGTAGACCCAGTAGTGATGACAGATGGAGCTGCAGTAGTAGACCCAGTAGTGATGACAGATGGAGCTGCAGTAGTAGACCCAGTAGTGATGACAGATGGAGCTGCAGTAGTAGACCCTGTAGTGAAGACAGATGGAGCTGCAGTAGTAGACCCAGTAGTGATGACAGTCTATCTGCAGTAGTAGACCCAGTAGTGATGACAGATGGAGCTGCAGTAGTAGCCCCAGTAGTGATGACAGATGGAGCTGCAGTAGTAGACCCCGTAGTGATGACAGATGGAGCTCCTGTAGTGATGACAGATGGAGCTACAGTAGTAGACCCAGTAGTGATGACAGATGGAGCTGCAGTAGGAGACCCAGTAGTGATGACAGATGGAGCTGCAGTAGTAGACCCAGTAGTGATGACAGATGGAGCTGCAGTAGTAGACCCTGTAGTGATGACAGATGGAGCTGCAGTAGTAGACCCAGTAGTGATGACAGATGGAGCTGCAGTAGTAGACCCAGTAGTGATGACAGATGGAGCTGCAGTAGTAGACCCAGTAGTGATGACAGTCTATCTGCAGTAGTAGACCCCGTAGTGATGAAAGATGATGCTACATTTTTAATGTAACACTGAGCTGCATAAACTATCGCCCACACGACGGCAGCGTCAGGGGGAAGCCTCCCCTGAGGCGGAGGGTCTCTTTGTTAACAGCAGCTGGTGCGTGATCTCTAATGTTTCAGGAAATCTCTGGGTTTTGGTTGCCGGAGTTAGAATACCTTAATGCTAAGCTGTAAAAACACATGATTTACCAAGAGATGTTTCGTCAATATGATTTGTGTCTGTCTATGTACCACCACAGACCGATGCTGGCACTAAGAGAGGAGTCAACGAGCTGCACAGGGCCTTAAAGCAAACAGAGAAAGGCTTATCAAAAAGCGTCGCTCCTATTGGCCGGTGACTTTAATGCAGGAAAACTGAAATCTGTACAACCTCATTTCTACCAGCATGTCACCTGATCAACTAGAGGAGAGAAAACATGCAGATCACCTTCACAACACAAACAGAGACACATACGAAGCTTTCCCTCCGTCTCTCTGTTCTGTTGTAACAACACACAGTCACAAACCTCCACCCTGCTCCCACTATAACCCTCCACCCTGCTCCCTCTATAACCCTCCACCCTCCACCCTGTTCCCTCTATAACCCTCCACCCTGCTCCCTCTATAACCCTCCACCCTGCTCCCTCTATAACCCTCCACCCTCCCTCTATCCTTCTCTCTTCATGTGTGGTGTGAGAGTGAGAAACTACAGATGGATGTGTTTGCAGGGACAAGCCAATGGCTTATCAGTCCTCAATTATATTCCCAGGTATAAAACATTTGGTTTTTTGAGATGGTCTGATTCTGTCCTGGACCAGTCTGGGTTCAGACTGAGGCCTGTGTCCCAAACGGCTCACTGTTCCCTTTATAGTGGACTACTTTGACCGTTGCTGTGTCATTTGGGATGCATCCGACTGACTCGAGACTGAATTAGGGAAAATTGGTTTCTGCTATCTCACTGCAAACACACTGTAAAAAAAACAAACAGGTCTAACTCTCCCTCGCTTTCTCTCTCTCTCTCTATCCCTCTCTTCCTCTCTCCATGCTTCTCTCTCCCTCTCTCTCTCTCTCTCTCTCTCTCTCTTTCTTCTGTCTTTCTCTCTCTCTCTTCTGTCTCTCTCTCTCCCTCTCTCTCTCTTTCGCTCTCTCTCTCATCTGTCTCTCTTTCTCTTTTCTCTTCTCTCTCTCTCTCTCTCACTCTCTCGCTCTCTCTCTCTCATCTGTCTCTCTCTCTCTTTTCTCTCTCTCTCTGTCTCTCTCTCTCTCAATCCCTCTCTTCCTCTCTCTCCATGCTTCTCTCTCCCTCTCTCTCTCTCTCTCTTTCTCTTCTGTCCCTCTCTCTCCCTCTCTCTATCTCTCTCTTTCTCTTCTGTCCCCCTCTCTCCCTCTCTCTATCTCTCTCTTTCTCTTCTGTCCCTCTCTCTCGCTCTCTCTTTCTCTCTCATCTGTCTGTCTCTCTCTCTCTTTCTCTCTCTCTCTCTCTCTCTCTCTCTCTCTCTCTCTCTCTCTCTCTCTCTCTCTCTCTCTCTCTCTCTCTCTCTCTCTCTCTCTCTCTCTCTCTCCTCTCTCTCTCTCTCTCTCTCTCTCCCTCTCTGTCTCTCTCTCTCTCTCTCTCTCTCCCTCTCTCTCTCTCTCTCTCTCTCTCTCTCTCTCTCTCTCTCTCTCTTCTGTCTCCTTCTTCAGCCAAGGTGATAATGTTTCTGATAAACAGAATGTGTTTTCTCTTTATTTATATATTTTTTTACGTTTTTCAATTTACCTGAATTCTCTATGTGACAATCAGATGTCGCAATCCTGGGTCCCTAAAATAGAATAAAAAGACTTTGACTATGACTAGGCTGGGTGGGGTGGGTTATGGGTAATGTAGTGTACAAGAATTTGAGAGGAGGAGGTCCATCGAGTCATTTGGTGTGTCTGCTGAGCTTTAGCAACCCAGGGAGGAGGTACAGGCAAGGTCACCCATCCATAGGATAGCAACCCAGGGAGGAGGTACAGGCAAGGTCACCCATCCATAGGATAGCAACCCAGGGAGGAGGTACAGGCAAGGTCACCCATCCATAGGATAGCAACCCAGGGAGGAGGTACAGGCAAGGTCACCCATCCATAGGATAGCAACCCAGGGAGGAGGTACAGGCAAGGTCACCCATCCATAGGATAGCAACCCAGGGAGGAGGTACAGGCAAGGTCACCCATCCATAGGATAGGAACCAGGCAAGGTCACCCACCCATAGGATAGCAACCCAGGGAGGAGGTACAGGCAAGGTCACCCACCCATAGGATAGCAACCCAGGGAGGAGGTACAGGCAAGGTCACCCATCCATAGGATAGGAACCCAGGGAGGAGGTACAGGCAAGGTCACCCATCCATAGGATAGCAACCCAGGGAGGAGGTACAGGAAAGGTCACCCATCCATAGGATAGCAACCCAGAGCAGCAGCAGATTCTGTAGACACACAGGGGAGACATCCAGGAGGATAGGAGACAGAGGGAGACAGAGGGAGACAGAGCGAGACAGAGGGAGACAGAAGGAGACGAAGGGAGAAAGGGGGAGACAGGGGGAAACAGGGGAGACAGAGGGAGACAGGGGGGAGACAGAGGGAGACAGGGGAGACAGAAGGAGACGAAGGGAGAAAGGGGGAGATAGGGAGAAACAGGGGGAGACAGGGGAAACAGGGGGAGACAGAGGGAGACAGGGGAGACAGGGGAGACAGAGGGAGACAGGGAGAGACAGGGGGAGACAGGGGGAGACAGAGGGAGAGACAGGGGGAGACAGGAGGAGACAGAGGGAGACAGAGGTAGAGACAGGGGGAGACAGGGGAGACAGGGGGAGACAGAGGGAGACAGGGGGAGACAGAGGGAGACAGAGGGAGACAGGGGAGACAGAGGGAGACAGGGGGAGACAGAGGGAGACAGAGGGAGACAGGGGAGACAGAGGGAGACAGAGGGAGAGACAGGGGGAGACAGAGGGAGACAGGGGAGACAGAGGGAGACAGGGGGAGACAGAGGGAGACAGAGGGAGACAGGGGAGACAGAGGGAGACAGGGGAGACAGAGGGAGACAGAGGGAGACAGGGGAGACAGGGGAGACAGAGGGAGACAGAGGGAGACAGAGGGAGAGACAGGGAGACATTGGGGCATAAGGATGAGCTCCCACTGCTCACTGTCTGCTCCCATCCTCCCTTCCTCCTCCCTCCCTCCATCCTCCCTTCCTCCTCCCTCTCTCCATCCTCCCTTCCTCCTCCCTCCCTCCATCTTCCTTCCATCCTCCCTTCTCCATCTCTAATCTTTATACCCTCCAGCAATGTCTGTCATGTGACCCTATATCTCTCTCCCTCTATCTCTTCCTCTCCCTCTCTCTCTTTCTATACCCCTTTCCTTGTCCTCTCAATTAAATTAAATTCAATTTAAATTCAATTCAATTCAAAGTTCTTTATTTGCAAGGGAAACATATGTTAACATGCTGCTAACATTGCTAACATTGCTAACATTGCTAACATTGCTAACATTACTAACATTGCTAACATTGCTAACATTGCTAACATTGCTAACATTACTAACATTGCTAACATTACTAACATTGCTAACATTACTAACACTGCTAACATTGCTAACATTACTAACATTGCATTAACATTACTAACACTGCTAACATTGCTAACATTACTAACACTGCTAACATTACTAACATTACTAACACTGCTAACATTGCTAACATTACTAACATTGCTAACATTACTAACACTGCTAACATTGCTAACATTACTAACATTGCTAACATTACTAACACTGCTAACATTGCTAACATTACTAACACTGCTAACATTACTAACATTGCTAACACTGCTAACATTACTAACATTGCTAACATTACTAACATTGCTAACATTACTAACACTGCTAACATTACTAACATTGCTAACATTGCTAACATTACTAACATTGCTAACATTGCTAACATTACTAACATTGCTAACATTACTAACACTGCTAACATTACTAACATTACTAACATTACTAACCCTGCTAACATTACTAACATTGCTAACATTACTAACATTACTAACATTACTAACATTACTAACATTACTAACATTACTAACATTACTAACATTACTAACACTGCTAACATTACTAACACTGCTAACATTACTAACATTACTAACATTACTAACACTGCTAACATTACTAACATTACTAACATTGCTAACACTGCTAACATTGCTAACATTGCTAACATTACTAACACTGCTAACATTGCTAACACTGCTAACATTGCTAACATTGCTAACATTACTAACATTGCTAACATTGCCAAAGCAAGTGAAGTAGATAATATACAACAGGGAAATAAACAATAAAATCAACAGTAAACATTACACTCACAAAAGTTCCTAAAGGAATAAAGACATTTCAAATGTCATATTGTGTCTATATACAGTGGGTTGTATTTACAATGGTGTTTGTTCTTCACTGGTTGCCCTTTTCTTGACCTTACAGGGAAATGTTTACTACAGATGTAGACCTTACAGGGAAATGTTTACTACAGATGTAGACCTTACAGGGAAATGTTTACTACAGATGTAGACCTTACAGGGAAATGTTTACTACAGATGTAGACCTTACAGGGAAATGTTTACTACAGATGTAGACCTTACAGGGAAATGTTTACTACAGATGTAGACCTTACAGGGAAATGTTTACTACAGATGTAGACCTTACAGGGAAATGTTTACTACAGATGTAGACCTTACAGGGAAATGTTTACTACAGATGTAGACCTTACAGGGAAATGTTTACTACAGATGTAGACCTTACAGGGAAATGCTTTACTACAGATGTAGACCTTACAGGGAAATGTTTACTACAGATGTAGACCTTACAGGGAAATGTTTACTACAGATGTAGACCTTACAGGGAAATGTTTACTACAGATGTAGACCTTACAGGGAAATGTTTACTACAGATGTAGACCTTTCAGGGAAATGTTTACTACAGATGTAGACCTTACAGGGAAATGTTTACTACAGATGTAGACCTTACAGGGAAATGTTTACTACAGATGTAGACCTTACAGGGAAATGTTTACTACAGATGTAGACCTTACAGGGAAATGTTTACTACAGATGTAGACCTTACAGGGAAATGTTTACTACAGATGTAGACCTTACAGGGAAATGTTTACTACAGATGTAGACCTTACAGGGAAATGCTTTACTACAGATGTAGACCTTACAGGGAAATGCTTTACTACAGATGTAGACCTTACAGGGAAATGCTTTACTACAGATGTAGACCTTACAGGGAAATGCTTACTTACTACAAGCCCTTACAAACCTTGCTGCTGTGATGGCACACTGTGGTATTTCACCCAAAAGATATGGGAGTTGATCAAAATTAGATTTTTTTTTTCAAATTCTTTCCTGGTCTGTGTAATCTGAGGGAAATATGTGTCTCTAATATGGTCACACATTTGGCAGGAGGTTAGGAAATGCAGCTCAGTTTCCACCTCATTTTGTGGGCATCTATATTTCTCCCCCATCTCTCCTCTCCCTCTCTCAATTTCTTTCTCCCTCCCCTCTCTTCATATCTCTCTCTCTCTCTCTCTCTCTCTCTGTCTCTCTCTCAGTCTCTCTCTCTCTCTCTCTCTCTCTCTCTCTCTCTCTCTCTCTGTCCTCTCTCTCTCTCTGTCTCTCTCTCTCTCTCTCTCTCTCTCTCTGTGTCTTTCTCTCTCTCTCTCTCTCTCTGGTGGGGAGCATCTCTTTTGTGATCAGAAATGAGCCCAACTCAGAGACTCAGAGAGGAGAGGAGGGAACACAATAAGGGTCCTTCACAGAGCCAGGGCCTATGTCCCAAAGGGTTCCCTATTTCGTTTCGTAGGCCACTACTTTTGACCAAACCCCCACAGGTCCTGGTTTAAAGTAGTGCACTAAATAGGGAATAGGGTGCCATTTGGGAAGCGTCACTAGACCTCCAGGCCCTGGAGCAACATCACAGGGATCATTCCATGAATGGATAATTGGAGAGAAGGAAATGGGTGGGTGGGGGGGACTACTCATGAAATAAATGGGGGAGGGGACCTCGCCTCAGACCCCTCACCTCCCCTCGCCCGGCACTTTATTTGTCTTTTCCCCCAATAATCAGTGACGGCCTTGTTCTCTGTCTGTTCTCTGTCTGATCTCTGTCTGTTCTCTGTCTGTTCTCTGTCTGTTCTCTGTCTGTCTACGACAGCAAAGTGTTGACTTATTAATACCCAACGAACTGGTGAGATGTTATTTATAAACAGAGAGGGCAGGACATGGAGGATGTAGAACAGGAAGTCCAGTCAGATGTTATTTATAAACAGAGGGCAGGACATAGAGGATGTAGAACAGGAAGTCCAGTGAGATGTTAGTAATAAACAGAGGGCAGGACATAGAGGATGTAGAACAGGAAGTCCAGTGAGATGTTATTTATAAACAGAGAGGGCAGGACATAGAGGATGTAGAACAGGAAGTCCAGTGAGATGTTAGTAATAAACAGAGGGCAGGACATAGAGGATGTTAGAACAGGAAGTCCAGTGAGATGTTAGTAATTAACAGAGAGGGCAGGACATAGAGGATGTTAGAACAGGAAGTCCAGTGAGATGTTATTAACAAACAGAGAGGGCAGGACATAGAGGATATAGAACAGGAAGTCAGAGGGCAGGACACAGAGGATGTTAGAACAGGAGGTTCAGTGAGATGTTATTAATAAACAGAGAAAGGGCAGGACATAGAGGATGTTAGAACAGGAAGTCAGAGGGCAGGACATAGAGGATGTAGAACAGGAAGTCCAGTGAGATGTTATTAATAAACAGAGAGGGCAGGACATAGAGGATGTAGAAAAGGAAGTCAGAGGGCAGGACGTAGAGGATGTAGAACAGGAAGTCCAGTGAGAAGTTATTAATAAACAGAGAGGGCAGGACATAGAGGATATAGAACAGGAAGTCAGAGGGCAGGACACAGAGGATGTTAGAACAGGAGGTTCAGTGAGATGTTATTAATAAACAGAGAGGGCAGGACATAGAGGATGTAGAACAGGAAGTCAGAGGGCAGGACATTTAGGATGTTAGAACAGGAGGTTCAGTTGCAAACTGATGAATATCTAAGAGGAGCCAGTCTCTTTGATCTGATCCATGGGATAAGACCTGGTGGTGTTCAATAAGACCCCTGGGGGTGTTCAATAAGACACCTGGTGGTGTTCATTAAGACACCTGGTGGTGTTCAATAAGACACCTGGTGGTGTTCATTAAGACACCTGGTGGTGTTCAATAAGACACCTGGTGGTGTTCATTAAGACACCTGGTGGTGTTCATTAAGACACCTGGTGGTGTTCAATAAGACACCTGGTGGTGTTCAATAAGACACATGGTGGTGTTCAATAAGACACCTGGTGGTGTTCATTAAGACACCTGGTGGTGGTCAATAAGACCTGGTGGTGTTTAATATCACACCTGATGGTGTTCAATAAGACACCTGGTGTTGTTCATTAAGACACCTGGTGGTGTTTATTAAGACACCTGGTGGTGTTCAATAAGAAACCTGGTGGTGTTCAATAAGACACCTGTTGGTGTTCAATAAGACACATGGTGGTGTTCATTAAGACACCTGGTGGTGTTCATTAAGACACCTGGTGGTGTTCAATAAGACACCTGGTGGTGTTCAATAAGACACCTGGTGGTGTTCAATAAGACACCTTTTGGTGTTCAATAAGACACCTGGTGGTGTTCAATAAGACACCTGGTGATGTTCAATAAGACACATGGTGGTGTTCATTAAGACACCTGGTGGTGTTCATTAAGACACCTGGGGTGTTCAATAAGACACCTGGTGGTGTTCAATAAGACACCTGGTGGTGTTCATTAAGACACCTGGTGGTGTTCATTAAGACCAGGTGGTGTTCATTAAGACACCTGGTGGTGTTCATTAAGACAGCTGGTGGTGTTCAATAAGACCTGGTGGTGTTCAATAAGACACCTGGTGTTGTTCATTAAGACACCTGGTGGTGTTCATTAAGACACCTGGTGGTGTTCATTAAGACACCTGGTGGTGTTCATTAAGACCAGGTGGTGTTCATTAAGACACCTGGTGGTGTTCAATAAGACACCTTTTGGTGTTCAATAAGACACCTGGTGGTGTTCAATAAGACACCTGGTGGTGTTCAATAAGACACATGGTGGTGTTCATTAAGACACCTGGTGGTGTTCAATAAGACACCTGGTGGTGTTCAATAAGACACATGATGGTGTTCATTAAGACACCTGGTGGTGTTCAATAAGACACCTAGTGGTGTTCATTAAGACACCTGGTGGTGTTCATTAAGACACCTGGTGGTGTTCATTAAGATACCTGGTGGTGGGCAATAAGACCTGGTGGTGTTCAATATCACACCTGGTGGTGTTCAATAAGACACCTGGTGGTGTTCATTAAGACATCTGGTGGTGTTAATTAAGACACCTGGTGGTGTTCAATAAGACACCTGGTGGTGTTCAATAAGACACCTGGTGGTTTTCAATAAGACACCTGGTGGTGTTCATTAAGACACCTGGTGGTGTTCAATAAGACACCTGGTGGTGTTCAATAAGACACCCTGGTGGTGTTCATTAAGACACCTGGTGGTGTTCATTAAGACACCTGGTGGTGTTCATTATGACCTGGTGGTGTTCAATAAGACACCTGGTGGTGTTCATTATGACCTGGTGGTGTACAATAAGACACCTGGTGGTGTTCATTAAGACACCTGGTGTTGTTCATTATGACCTGGTGGTGTTCAATAAGACACCTGGTGGTGTTCATTAAGACACCTGGTGGTGTTCAATAAGACACCTGGTGGTGTTCAATAAGACACCTGGTGGTGTTCAATAAGACACCTGGTGGTGTTCATTAAGACACCTGGTGGTGTTCATTAAGACACCTGGTGGTGTTCATTAAGACACCTGGTGGTGTTCATTAAGACCAGGTGGTGTTCAATAAGACACCTGATGGTGTTCATTAAGACAGCTGGTGGTGTTCAATAAGACCTGGTGGTGTTCAATAAGACACCTGGTGGTGTTCATTAAGACACCTGGTGGTGTTCATTAAGACACCTGGTGGTGTTCATTAAGACCAGGTGGTGTTCATTAAGACACCTGGTGGTGTTCATTAAGACAGCTGGTGGTGTTCAATAAGACCTGGTGGTGTTCAATAAGACACCTGGTGTTGTTCATTAAGACACCTGGTGGTGTTCATTAAGACACCTGGTGGTGTTCATTAAGACACCTGGTGGTGTTCATTAAGACACCTGGTGGTGTTCATTAAGACACCTGGTGGTGTTCAATAAGACACCTGGTGGTGTTCAATATCACACCTGGTGGTGTTCAATAAGACACCTGGTGCTGTTCATTAAGACACCTGGTGGTGTTCATTAAGACACCTGGTTGTGTTCATTAAGACACCTGGTGGTGTTCATTATGACCTGGTGGTGTTCAATAAGACACCTGGTGGTGTTCATTAAGACACCTGGTGGTGTTCATTAAGACACCTGGTGGTGTTCAATAAGACACCTGGTAATGTTCATTAAGACACCTGGTGGTGTTCATTATGACACCTGGTGGTGTTCAATAAGACACCTGGAAATGTTCATTAAGACACCTGGTGGTGTTCAATAAGACACCTGGTGGTGTTCAATAAGACACCTGTTGGTGTTCAATAAGACACCTGGTGGTGTTCAATAAGACACCTGGTGGTGTTCATTAAGACCAGGTGCTGTTCATTAAGACCAGGTGGTGTTCAATAAGACACCTGGTGGTGTTCATTATGACCTGGTGTTGTTCAATAAGACACCTGGTGGTGTTCAATAAGACACCTGGTGGTGTTAATTAAGACACCTGGTGGTGTTCATTATGACACCTGGTGGTGTTCATTAAGACACCTGGTGGTGTTCAATAAGACACCTGGTGGTGTTCATTAAGACACCTGGTGGTGTTCATTAAGACACCTGGTGGTGTTCATTAAGACACCTGGTGGTGTTCAATAAGACCCCTGGTGGTGTTCA
>NW_024609495.1:27500-30000 GCF_018296145.1 Oncorhynchus tshawytscha
ACTACCCCTCTACAACATCCCTGTAGTCACTACCCCACTACCCCACTACAACATCCCTGTAGTCACTACCCCACTATAACATCCCTGTAGTCACTACCCCACTAGAACATCCCTGTAGTCACTACCCCACTCTCCCCACTAGAACATCCCTGTAGTCACTACCCCACTACCCCGCTAGAACATCCCTGTAGTCACTACCCCACTAGAACATCTCTGTAGTCACTAACCCCCTCTAGAACATCCCTGTAGTCACTACCCCACTACCCCTCTAGAACATCCCTGTAATCACTACCCCACTACCCCACTAGAACATCCCTGTAGTCACTACCCCATGAGAACATCCCTGTAGTCACTACCCCACGAGAACATCCCTGTAGTCACTACTCCACTAGAACATCCCTGTAGTCACTACACCACTAGAACATCCCTGTAGTCACTACCCCACTAGAACATCTCTGTAGTCTCTACCCCCCTCTAGAACATCTCTGTAGTCACCACCCCTCTAGAACATCCCTGTAGTCTCTACCCCCCTCTAGAACATCCCTGTAGTCACTACCCCACTAGAACATCCCTGTAGTCACTACCCCACTAGAACATCTCTGTAGTCACTACCCCACTAGAATATCTCTGTAGTCACTACCCCTCTAGAACATCTCTGTAGTCACTACCCCACTACCCCTCTAGAACATCTCTGTAGTCACTACCCCACCCCCCCTCTAGAACATCCCTGTAGTCACTACCTCACTACCCCACTAGAACACCCCTGTAGTCACTACCCCACTAGAACATCTCTGTAGTCACTACCCTACTCTCCCCTCTAGAACATATCTGTAGTCACTACCCCACTCTCCTCTCTAGAATATCCCTGTAGTCACTACCCCACTACCCCACTACCCCACTCTCCTCTCTAGAACATCCATGTAGTCACTACCCCACTAGAACATCCCTGTAGTCACTACCTCACTCTCCTCTCTAGAACATCCCTGTAGTTTCTACCCCACTCTCCTCTCTAGAATATCCCTGTAGTCACTACCCCACTACCCCACTCTCCTCTCTAGAACATCCCAGTAGTCTCTACCCCACTCTAGAATATCCCTGTAGTCACTACCCCACTCTACTCTCCAGAACATCTCTGTAGTATCTACCCCACTCTCCTCTCTAGAATATCCATGTAGTCTCTACCCCACTACCCCACTCTCCTCTCTAGAACATCCCTGTAGTCACTACCCCACTCTCCCCTCTAGAACATCCCTGTGGTCTCTACCCCACTCTCCTCTCAAGAACATCCCTGTAGTCACTACCCCACTCTCCTCTCTAGAACATCCCTGTAGTCTCTACCCCACTTTCCCATCTAGAACATCCCTGTAGTCACTACCCCACTCTCCTCTCTAGAACATCCCTGTAGTCACTACCCCACTAGAACATCCCTGTAGTCATTACCCCACTCTCCTCTCTAGAACATCCCTGTAGTCTCTACCCCACTCTCCTCTCTAGAATATCCCTGTAGTCACTACCCCACTCTCCGCTCTAGAACATCCCTGTAGTCACTACCCCACTCTCCTCTCTAGAATATCCCTGTAGTCACTACCCCACTACCCCACTACCCCACTCTCCTCTCTAGAACATCCATGTATTCACTACCCCACTAGAACATCCCTGTAGTCACTACCCCACTCTCCTCTCTAGAACATCCCTGTAGTTTCTACCCCACTCTCCTCTCTAGAATATCCCTGTAGTCACTACCCCACTACCCCTCTACAACATCCCTGTAGTCACTACCCCACTCTCCGCTCTAGAACATCCCTGTAGTCACTACCCCACTCTCCTCTCTAGAATATCCCTGTAGTCACTACCCCACTACCCCACTACCCCACTCTCCTCTCTAGAACATCCATGTATTCACTACCCCACTAGAACATCCCTGTAGTCACTACCCCACTCTCCTCTCTAGAACATCCCTGTAGTTTCTACCCCACTCTCCTCTCTAGAATATCCCTGTAGTCACTACCCCACTACCCCACTCTCCTCTCTAGAACATCCCAGTAGTCTCTACCCCACTCTAGAATATCCCGGTAGTCACTACCCCACTCTACTCTCCAGAACATCTCTGTAGTCTCTACCCAACTCTCCTCTCTAGAACATCCCTGTAGTATCTACCCCACTCTCCTCTCTAGAATATCCATGTAGTCTCTACCCCACTCTCCTCTCTAGAACATCCCTGTAGTCACTATCCCACTGTCCCCTCTAGAACATCTCTGTGGTCTCTACCCCACTCTCCTCTCTAGAACATCTCTGTAGTCTCTACCCCACTCTCCTCTCTAGAGCATCCCTGTAGTCACTTCCCCACTACCCCAACATCTCTCTAGTCAGTCTGTGCGTCACTGTTAGCCATTGTGGCTGGGCTCGCTGATTGTCCCGGTCTTGTTGCTATCTACATCCCTGTAGTCACTACCCCACTACCCCAACATCTCTCTAGTCAGTCTGTGCGTCACTGTTAGCC
>NW_024609495.1:32500-37500 GCF_018296145.1 Oncorhynchus tshawytscha
GGCTTGTAAGCCTCCCCCTTTTTTCTCCAAACGTAACGATGGTCATTATGGCCAAACAGTTATATTTTTGTTTCATCAGACCAGAGGGCATTTCTCTAAAAAGTACAATCTTTGTCCCCATGTGTAGTTGCAAACCGTAGTCTGGCGTTTTATGGTGGTTTTGGAGCAGTGGCTTCTTCCTTGCTGAGTGGCCTTTCAGGTTATGTCAATATAGGACTCGTTTTACTGTGGATATAGATACTTTTGTACCTGTTTCCTCCAGCATCTTCACAAGGTCCTTTGCTGTTGTTCTGGGATTGATTTGCACTTTTCGCCCCAAAGTACGTTCATCTCTAGGAGACAGAATGCGTCTCCTTCCTGAGCGTTATTGTCACGGATTTCCTCCTCTTCATCTGAAGAGGAGAGGCGAAACGGATCAGAGGACCAATATGCGGCGTGGTAAGTGTCCATGGTAAATCTTTAATAAAGAAAATACTGACACTGTATACAAAACAATAAACAAATGACAACCGTGAAGCTACAACATAGACAATCACCCACAAACAAACAGTGCAACCCAGGCTACCTAAGTATGATTCTCAATCAGAGACAACTAATGACACCTGCCTCTGATTGAGAACCATACTAGGCCGAAACATAGAAATGCCCCAAAACATAGAAAAACAAACATAGACTGCCCACCCAACTCACGCCCTGACCAACTAAATAAATACAAAACAAAGGAAATAAAGGTCAGAACGTGACAGTACCCCCCCCCAAAGGTGCGGACTCCGGCCGCAAAACCTTGACCTATAGGGGAGGGTCTGGGTGGGCGTCTGTCCGCGGTGGCGGCTCTGGCGCAGGACGCGGACCCCACTTCACCATTGTCTTAGTCCGCCTTATTGTCCGCCTCCGTGGCTTTCTCACCATGGCCACCCCTCTCAATGACCCCACTGGACAGAGGGGCAGCTCTGGACAGAGGGGCAGAAGCTCTGGACAGAGGGGCAGAAGCTCTGGACAGAGGGGCAGAAGCTCTGGACAGAGGGGCAGAAGCTCTGGACAGAGGGGCAGAAGCTCTGGACAGAGGGCAGAAGCTCTGGCGCCTCTGGGCTGACGGGCTCTGGCGCCTCAGACTCCGGCAGCGGCGCCGGACAGGCGGGAGGCTCCGGCAGCAGCGCCGGACAGGCGGGAGGCTCCCGGACAGGCGGGAGGCTCCGGCAGCAGCGCCGGACAGGCGGGAGGCTCCGGACAGGCGGGAGGCTCCGGCAGCGGCAGCGGCGCCGGACCGGCGGGAGGCTCCGGCAGCGGCGCCGGACAGGCGGGAGGCTCCGGCAGCGGCGCCGGACAGGCGGGAGGCTCCGGCAGCGGCGCCGGACAGGCGGGAGGCTCCGGCAGCGGCGCCGGACAGGCGGGAGGCTCCGGACAGGCGGGAGGCTCCGGCAGCGGCGCCGGACAGGCGGGAGGCTCCGGCAGCGGCGCCGGACAGGCGGGAGGCTCCGGACAGGCGGGAGGCTCCGGCAGCGTCGCCGGACAGGCGGGAGGCTCCGGCAGCGGCGCCGGACAGGCGGGAGGCTCCGGCAGCAGCGCCGGACAGGCGGGAGACTCCGGCAGCAGCGCCGGACAGGCGGGAGACTCCGGCAGCAGCGCCGGACAGGCGGGAGACTCCGGCAGCAGCGCCGGACAGGCGGGAGACTCCGGCAGCGGCGCCGGACAGACAGGACCACCTGCAGGGAGGAGACAGAGAGACAGCCTGGTGCGTGGGGCTGCCACAGGAACCACCAGGCTGGGGAGACCCTCAGGAGGCTTGGTGTTAGGAGGCACCTGAAGGACCGGGCTGTGGGGAGCACTGGAGCTCTGGTGCGCAACCTTGGCACCACTTCCCCAGGCTGAACAACTACTCTAGCCCGGACCCTCCAGAGTGCAGGCACAGGTTGAACCGGGCTGTGGGTAAGCATGGGAGATCTAGTGCTTACTACACGCACCTCTCCCTTAGGCTCCACTCCCACCTTCGCCCGACACGAGCGGAGCGCAGGCAGAGGACGCACTGCACCCTCCCAGCGCCCCGGAGACACAGCACGCAGAGCCGGCGCAGGATAACCTGGACCAAAACTGCGTACCGGCGACCAGACCCGCTGAGCAGGCACCATACGCCCTGGCTCGATGCCCACACTCGCATGGCACTTTCGGGGGGCTGCCCTATAGCGCACCGGGCTATGGGCACGCACTGGCGACACCGTGCGCTTAACCGCATAACACGGTGCCTGACCAGTAATGCGCTGCTTATAATAAGCACGAGGAGTGAGCTCAGGTCTGCTACCTGGCTTAGTACCACACCTCGTCTGCCCCCCCCCAAAAAAAATTTGGGGCTGCCTCTCGTACCTGTCGCACTGCTCTGCTGCCTCCTCATATCGCCGCCGCTCAGCTTCCGCTGCCTCCAGCTCTGATTTCGGACGGCGATGTTTCCCAGCCTGTGCCCAGGGTCCCTCTCCGTTCAGTATCTCCTCCCATGTCCAGGAGTCCTGTGATGCCGGCCGCTGTTGTTGCTGCTGCTGCTGCTGTCGTCGCTGCTGTTTACCACGCCGCTTGGTCCGAGTTGGGTGGGTGATTCTGTCACGGATTTCCTCCTCTTCATCTGAAGAGGAGAGGCGAAACGGATCAGAGGACCAATATGCGGCGTGGTAAGTGTCCATGGTAAATCTTTAATAAAGAAAATACTGACACTGTATACAAAACAATAAACAAATGACAACCGTGAAGCTACAACATAGACAATCACCCACAAACAAACAGTGCAACCCAGGCTACCTAAGTATGATTCTCAATCAGAGACAACTAATGACACCTGCCTCTGATTGAGAACCATACTAGGCCGAAACATAGAAATGCCCCAAAACATAGAAAAAGAAACATAGACTGCCCACCCAACTCACGCCCTGACCAACTAAATAAATACAAAACAAAGGAAATAAAGGTCAGAACGTGACAGTTATGACGGCTGCATGGTCCCATGGTGTTTATACTTGCATACTATTGTTTGTATAGATGAACGTGGTACCTTCAGGCGTTTGGAAATTGCTCCCAAGGATGAACCAGACTTGTGGAGGTCTACAATCTTTTTCTGAGGTCTTGGCTGATTTCTTTAGATTTTCCCGTGATGTCAAGCAAAGAGGCACTGAGTTTGAAGGTAGGCCTTGAAATACATCCACAGGTACACCTCCAATTGACTCAAATGATGTCAATTAACCTATCAGAAGCTTCTAAAGCCATGCCATCATTTTCTGGAATTTTCCAAGTTGTTTAAAGGCGCAGTCAACTTAGTGTATGTAAACTTCTGACCCACGGGAATTGTGATACAGTGAAATATAAGTGAAACAATTGTTTGAAAAATGACTTGTGTCATGCACAAAGTAGATGTCCTAACCGACTTGCCAAAACTATAGTTTGTTCAGAAGAAATGTGTTGAAAAACGAGTTTCAATGACTCCAACCTGAGTGTATGTAAACTACTGACTTCACACACACACACACACACACACACACACACACACACACACACACACACACACACACACACACACACACACACACACACACACACACACACAGACACACACACACACACACACAGACACACACACACACACACACACACACACACACACAGACACACACACACACTAACACACACACACTAACACACACACACACACACAAATACGTCTTCACATCATTTCTATTAGCTCGACGATTCATTGTAAATCTATTTGAAATTCTGAGGTTCAAAACAAGTATTTCATTCTAATCTCTCTCCTCACTGCTTCTCATAAGGTTTTGGGGAGAGACACATCGAATCCTCTTCTCTCTCCTCGCTGCTTCTCAGAAGGTTTTGGGGAGAGACACATCGAATCCTCTTCTCTCTAATTCTCAGAAGGTTTTGGGGAGAGACACATCGAATCCTCTTCTCTCTAATTCTCAGAAGGTTTTGGGGAGAGACACATCGAATCCTCTTCTCTCTAATTCTCAGAAGGTTTTGGGGAGAGACACATCGAATCCTCTTCTCTCTAATTCTCAGAAGGTTTTGGGGAGAGACACATCGAATCCTCTTCTCTCTAATTCTCAGAAGGTTTTGGGG
Source organism: Oncorhynchus tshawytscha (assembly GCF_018296145.1). NCBI lineage: Eukaryota > Metazoa > Chordata > Actinopteri > Salmoniformes > Salmonidae > Oncorhynchus > Oncorhynchus tshawytscha. Next base: position 36,611 of record NW_024609495.1, read on the forward strand.
AGAGACACATCGAATCCTCTTCTCTCTAATTCTCAGAAGGTTTTGGGGAGAGACACATCGAATCCTCTTCTCTCTAATTCTCAGAAGGTTTTGGGGAGAGACACATCGAATCCTCTTCTCTCTAATTCTCAGAAGGTTTTGGGGAGAGACACATCGAATCCTCTTCTCTCTCCTCGCTGCTTCTCAGAAGGTTTTGGGGAGAGACACATCGAATCCTCTTCTCTCTCCTCTCTGCGTCTCAGAAGGTTTTGGGGAGAGACACATCGAATCCTCTTCTCTCTCCTCTCTGCTAAAACAGCATTTTAAGAGTTAAAACATTCAGTGGTGTGATGAGTGTCTCAGCGGTAGAAGGCTGGTACCCCTGTTTAGAACCGGTTTTCAAATGGCCCCCCTTTCAACACATTTTGAATAGATTAGTGTTGAGAGGACCCTCTTCACAGGAGAGAGGGGAGGTGGAGGTTGTCAAGCAGGGTCCCTCTTGTTGTTGTTATCTGTGAGTGCTGCCGAAAGCCAATCAGTTTACAACACAGCAGCGTTTCTGCTGTTACAGTTTACGACACCGTTTACAACACAGTTTACAACACAGTTTACAACACAGTTTACAACACAGTTTACAACACCGTTTACAACACCGTTTACGACACAGTTTACGACACAGTTTACGACACAGTTTACAACACCGTTTACAACACCGTTTACAACACCGTTTACGACACAGTTTACGACACAGTTTACAACACAGTTTACGACACCGTTTACAACACCGTTTACAACACCGTTTACAACACCGTTTACAACACAGTTTACGACACAGTTTACGACACCGTTTACAACACCGTTTACAACACCGTTTACAACACCGTTTACAACACAGTTTACGACACAGTTTA
>NW_024609495.1:42500-52500 GCF_018296145.1 Oncorhynchus tshawytscha
CGGGGGACTTGTTTAGAGTGCAGCACAACTGGGCCATTGGACTTTGAGACAAAGACAATAAGTAGGCTCCCTGCTCCCTTGCTAGTGTGTGTGTGTGTGTGTGTGTGTGTGTGTGTGTGTGTGTGTGTGTAGCTCTCTAGTTACCCATGATTGCTCTCTTGCTAGTGAAACAAACAACAGGAGCACAGGTGATGTGTTACGTTGTCTTGTTAACAACAGCAGGTGGTGTGTTGTAGTTACGTTGTCATGTAACAACAGCAGGTGGTGTGTTGTAGTTACGTTGTCATGTAACAACAGCAGGTGGTGTGTTGTAGTTACGTTGTCATGTAACAACAGCAGGTGGTGTGTTGGAGTTACGTTGTCATGTAACAACAGCAGGTGGTGTGTTGTAGTTACGTTGTCATGTAACAACAGCAGGTGGTGTGTTGTAACAACAGCAGGTGGTACGTTGTCATGTAACAACAGCAGGTGGTGTGTTGTAGTTACGTTGTCATGTAACAACAGCAGGTGGTGTGTTGTAGTTACGTTGTCGTGTAACAACAGCAGGTGGTGTGTTGTAGTTACGTTGTCATGTAACAACAGCAGGTGGTGTGTTGTAGTTACGTTGTCATGTAACAACAGCAGGTGGTGTGTTGTAGTTACGTTGTCATGTAACAACAGCAGGTGGTGTGTTGTAGTTACGTTGTCATGTAACAACAGCAGGTGGTGTGTTACGTTGTCTTGTTAACAACAGCCTAGTGGTTAGAGCGTTGGACTAGTAACCAGGAGGTTGCAAGTTCAAACCCCCGAGCTGACAAGGTACAAAAAAATCTGGCGTTCTGCCCCTGAACAGGCCACTGTTCCTAGGCCGTCATTGAAAATAAGAATTTGTTCTTAACTGACTTGCCAAGTTAAATAAAGGTAAAATAAAATTTTAAAAAGGTGATAAAGGAAAATAAATGTATCTTATTCTGACTAAATAAATCCTAGAAAAATCTTCTAAAATATATTTGCTTATCAAACCAAAAACGTCCCCATTTTAATTGGATGGTACCATTCATTGGGTCAAAGTCAATTGCCTTTACATCACCTTCTTCAACAGACTTTTCAATATCCTCCTCTTAAATAATGATGTTTATTTCTCCCTATCTAGATAAATTGTCTCTGTTAATTGTCTGGACTTGTCAGCGTTTATAGCGTCTGCTTCCAACTCACACCCTCAAACACGTAGGTCCCCTGAACGCAGCTCACTCTCCAGGCCCACTTTCCAGCTCACTCTCCAGGCCCACTTTCCAGCTCACTCTCCAGGCCCACTTTCCAGCTCACTCTCCAGGCCCACTTTCCAGCTCACTCTCCAGGCCCACTTTCCAGCTCACTCTCCAGGCCCACTGTCCAGGCCCACTCACACTCTCAAACACATAGGTCCCCTGATTGCAGCTCACTCTCCAGGCACACTTTCCAACTCACTCTCCAGGCCCACTTTTCAACTCACTCTCCAGGCCCACTGTCCAACTCACACTCTCAAACACATAGGTCCCCTGAATGCAGCTCACTCTCCAGGCACACTGTCCAACTCACACTCTCAAACACATAGGTCCCCTGAATGCAGCTCACTCTCCAGGCCCACTGTCCAACTCACACTCTCAAACACATAGGTCCCCTGAATGCAGCTCACTCTCCAGGCACACTTTCCAGCTCACTCTCCAGGCACACTTTCCAACTCACTCTCCAGGCCCACTTTTCAACTCACTCTCCAGGCCCACTGTCCAACTCACACTCTCAAACACATAGGTCCCCTGAATGCAGCTCACTCTCCAGGCACACTGTCCAACTCACACTCTCGAACACATAGGTCCCCTGAATGCAGCTCACTCTCCAGGCCCACTTTCCAACTCACTCTCCAGGCCCACTTTTCAACACAAGTGTGTGTGGCTTGTGTGTGTGTGTGTGTGTGTGTGTGTGAGTGTGAGTGTGAATGTGAGTGCATGTGTGTGTGTGTCTTGTGTGTGTGTGGCTTGTGTGTGTGTGTGTGTTGTGTGTGCATGTGTGTGTGTGTGTGAGTGTGAGTGCGCGTGTGTGTGTGTGTGTCTTGTGCGCGTGTTTGTGTCTTGTGTGACTTGTGTGAGTGTCTGTCTTGTCTGTCAAGTTTCCACTGGAGTCTCTCACACACACACACACACACACACACACACACACACACACACACACACACACACACACACACACACACACACATGCAGTGTGTTAGTGTGTGTGTGTGTGTGTGTTTGTGAATGTGTGTGTGTCTTGTGTGTGTGTGTTGTCAGTGTTGAGTGTGTGAGTCTTGATCCCAGTTGGCACCATGGTATTGGGTTTATAGTAGCATATATGTGTCAGGGTGGGGGGTGCGGGTGACAGGGGTTGGGGAGAGGGGGGTAGATGTGGATCGGTCCAGACAGAGGCTGTTGTGCATATCATTAGTACAATCACTGGCGTGGCAGTCAGGCTGACACCCTGCGTTCCTCTGGCTCTGCTCTGTCCTCCTGTCCTGGATTAGGGGTTGGGGGAGGTTGGGGGGTAGGACACAGGGGCTGGATCTGACTCTGTCCGTGTCTCCAAATGGAACACTATGCCCTACATACTGTAGTAGGGGCTCTGGTCAAAAGCAGTGCACTCTACAAGGGAAAAGGGTGCGTTTGGGAAGCAGGATGGTGATCCTATAGTCAGGATAAGATAGACTGTAGAATCTGGAGCTGAAAAACACAACTAAAATAGAATCAAATTTCAAATGTATTAGAAAGGTTGCAAGATCGAATCAAATCAAATCAAATGTATTTATAAAGCCCTTCTTACATCAGCTGATGACTCAAAGTGCTGTACAGAAACCCAGCCTAAAACCCCCAAACAGCAAGCAATGCAGGTGTAGAAGCACGGTGGCTAGGAAAAAACTCCCTAGAAATGTCGGGAACCTAGGAAGAAACCTAGAGAGGAACCAGGCTATGTGGGGTGGCCAGTCCTCTTCTGGCTGTACCAGGTAGAGAGGAACCAGGCTATGAGGGGTGGCCAGTCCTCTTCTGGCTGTGCCGGGTGGAGATGATAACAGAACATGGCCAAGATGTTCAAATGTTCATAGATGACCAGCATGGTCAAATAATAATAATCACAGTAGTTGTCGAGGGTGCAGCAAGTCAGCACCTCAGGAGTAAATGTCAGTTGGCTTTTCATAGCCGAGCATTCAGAGTATCTCTACCGCTCCTGCTGTCTCTAGAGAGTTGAAAACAGCAGGTCTGGGACAGGTAGCACGTCGGGTGAACAGGTCAGGGTTCCATAACCACAGGCAGAACAGTTGAAACTGGAGCAGCAGCACGGCCAGGTGGACTGGGGATAGCAAGGAGTCATCATGCCAGGTAGTCCTGAGGCATGGTCCTAGGGCTCAGGTCCTCCGAGAGAGAGAAAGAAAGAGAGAAGGAGAGAATTAGAGAACGATACTTAAATTCACACAGGACACCGTATAAGACAGGAGAAATACTCCAGATACAGAAACTGACCCTAGCCCCCCGACACATAAACTACTGCAGTATAAATACTGGAGGCTGAGACAGGAGGGGTCAGGAGACACTGTGGCCCCATCCAACGATATCCCTGGACAGGGCCAAACAGGCACGATATAACCCCACCCACTTTGCCAAAGTACAGCCCCCACACCACTAGAGGGATATCTTCAACCACCAACTTACCATCCTGAGACAAGGCCGAGTATAGCCCACAAAGATCTCCGCCACGGCACAACCCAAGGGGGGGCACCAGCCCAGACAGGAAGATCACGTCAGTGACTCAACCCACTCAAGTGACGCACCCCTCCTAGGGATGGCATGAAAGAGCCCCAGTAAGCCAGTGACTCAGCCCCTGTAATAGGGTTAGAGCCAGAGGAATCCCAGTGGAAAGAGGGGAACTGGCCAGGAAGAGACAGCAAGGGCGGTTCGTTGCTCCAGAGCCCTTTTGGTTCTAGTCAAGATTCTAGCAGCCGTGTTTAGCACTAACTGAAGTTTATTTAGTGCTTGATCCGGGTAGCAGGAAAGTAGAGCATTGCAGTAGTCTAACCTAGAACTGACAGAAGCATGGATTCATTTTTCTGCATCATTGTTGGACAGAAAGTTTCTGATTTTTGCAATGCTATTTAAATAGAAAAAATGGCCTTGAAACAGTCTTGATATGTTCTTCAAAAGAGAGATCAGGGTCCAGAGTAATGCCGAGGTCCTTCACAGTTTTATTTGAGACGACTGTACAACTATCAAGATGAATTGTCAGATTCAACAGAAGATCTCTTTGTTTCTTGGGACCTAGAACAAGCATCTCTGTTTTGTCCGAGTTTAAAAGTAGAACATTTGCAGCCATCCACTTCCTTATGTCAGAAACACAAGCTTCCAGGGAGGGCAATTTTGGGGCTTCACCATGTTTCATTGAAATGTACAGCTGTGTGTCGTCCGCATAGCAGTGAAAGTTAACATTATATTTCCTAATGACATCACCAAGAGCTAAAATATATAGTGAAAACAATAGTGGTCCTAAAACGGAACCTTGAGGCACACCGAAATTTACAGTTGATTAGTCAGAGGACAAACCATCCACAGAGACAAACTGATATCTTTCCGACAGATAAGATCTAAACCAGGCCAGAACTTGTCCGTGTAGAAAACACAACTGAAATATAACAGCTGAAATATAAAACACACACCTCTAAAACACAACTGAAAAAGAACAGCTGTAACCCACACCTCTAAAACACAACTGAAATATAACAGCTGAAACACACACCTCTAAAACACAACTGAAATATAACAGCTGAAACACACACCTCTAAAACACAACTGAAAAAAAGAACAACTGGAACCCACACTAGACGTGTGAAGCCCATAAACCAGTAGGTCTTGACAGAGATCATTGCTGTGCAGTCAACATTTTTCATGTTGCGTTTGAGAGCCTTTGGGAATGAAAATATGTTTTGTTGTCCTGCAGATTTGGAAATGCTTGTCTTTCTGGTTTGTATCAGGTTTCAGGTATGACCCAGTTGCAGACGGTGTCAAAGGTTTTATCTTGGCCTGGGTCGCAGTTGTAAATGAGAACTTGTTCTCAACTAGCCTACCTGGTTAAATAAAGGTGAAATAAATATTTTTATTTTTAAAAAGGCAGGCAGAGGTCAGTAATCCAGCCAGGTGGGTTCAAGGTACAGAACGGCAGGAAGTGTCAGGGTCAGGGCAGGCAGAGGTCAATAATCAAGCCAGGCGGGGTCAAGGTACAGAACGGCAGGCAGTCTCAGGGTCAGAGGTCAATAATCCAGCCAGGTGGGGTCAAGGTACAGAACGGCAAGAAGCGGTCAAAACCAGGAAGGACTAGAAAACAGGAAGGAGCAGGGGAACAAACGCTGCTAGGTTTTACGAACAACACGAACTGGCAACAGACAGAGAACACAGGTATAAATACACAGGGGATAACGGGGAAGATGGACGACACCTGGAGGGGGGTGGAGACGAGCAGAAAGACAGGAGAAACAGATCAGGGTGTGACACCTGGAGGAGGGTGGAGACAAGCAGAAAGACAGGAGAAACAGATCAGGTTGTGACACGTTGGTGTGCATTAGTCAGTGAGGGGAAGAGTCATTTAAGATGAGAGAGGACAATTTTACTTCCTCTACTCTACCTCACCTCTACTGTACCATACCTCTACTCTACTACACCTCTACTCTACCTCACCTCTACTCTACCACACCTCTACTCTACTACACCTCTACTACCCTCTACTACACCTCTACTACTACACCTACTACTCTACTCTACCACACCTCTACTCTACTACACCTCTACTCTACCACACCTCTACTCTACTACACCTCTACTCTACTACACCTCTACTCTACTACACCTCTACTCTACTACACCTCTACTCTACTACACCTCTACTCTACTACACCTCTACTCTACTACACCTCTACTCTACTACACCTCTACTCTACTACACCTCTACTCTACTACACCTCTACTCTACTACACCTCTACTCTACTACACCTCTACTCTACTACACCTCTACTCTACCACACCTCTACTCTACTACCCTCTACTCTACCACACCTCTACTCTACTACACCTCTACTCTACTACACCTCTACTCTACTACACCTCTACTCTACTACACCTCTACTCTACTACACCTCTACTCTACCTCACCTCTACTCTACCTCACTCTACTCTACACACCTCTACTCTACTACACCTCTACTCTACTACACCTCTACTCTACCTCACCTCTACTCTACCTCACCTCTACTCTACTACACCTCTACTCTACTACACCTCTACTCTACTACACCTCTACTCTACCACACCTCTACTCTACCACACCTCTACTCTACCTCACCTCTACTCTACCACACCTCTACTCTACCACACCTCTACTGTACTACACCTCTACCTCACACCTCTACTCTACCACACCTCTACTCTACCACACCTCTACTCTACCTCACCTCTACTCTACTACACCTCTACCTCTACTACACCTCTACTCTACTACACCTCTACTCTACTACACCTCTACTCTACCCTCACCTCTACTCTACCTCACCTCTACTCTACCACACCTCTACTCTACCACACCTCTACTCTACCACACCTCTACTGTACCACACCTCTACTCTACCACACCTCTACTCTACTACACCTCTACTCTACCATACCTCTACTGTACCAAACCTCTACTCAAATACACCTCTACTGTATCACAACTCTACTCTACCACACCTCTACTCTACCACACCTCTACTCTACTGTACCACACCTCTACTCTACTACACCTCTACTCTACCTCACCTCTACTCTACTACACCTCTACTCTACCACACCTCTACTGTACCACACCTCTACTCTACCTCACCTCTACTCTACCACACCTCTACTCTACCACACCTCTACTCTACCTCACCTCTACTCTACCACACCTCTACTCTACCACACCTCTACTCTACCACACCTCTACTCTACCACACCTCTACTCTACCTCACCTCTACTCTACCCACACCTACCACACCTCTACCACCACCTCTACTCTACCACACCTCTACTCTACCACACCTCTCACTCTACCACACCTCTACTCTACCACACCTCTACTCTACCACACCCTACTCTCTACTCTACCTCACCTCTACTCTACCTCACCTCTACAGAGTAAACATGATCTCTTACATGGATTGAATAACTGTGTGTTATCTCTACCTACACACTATGGGCCTGTTTACCTTGACACAGATTAAACCTTTAGACACCGTTGTTTGGTCCAGGACTAGATGTATTCATCTCTGTCTATCTTCAGCAGAGATGTTTCCCATCGACTGAGGAGGGAAATATGTAAAGCAGCCAATCACTGTGTTGCGTTGTAATCTAGTCGCTTCCTTATTGGACGAGCCATGATTCACCAAACGTCTGGGTCCCCTTTCACATCAAACACAGCATGACCCAGCTCTACATCACACGGGTCTTCTATTAGCTGAAGGTAACCAGCAACAAGGTAACTAATAGGTGTGGTGTTGAAGGTATATAAAACCCCCCACGTCTAATCTGATTTACCGGACTGGTCTCTCTCCATAAATCCTTAATGCTTTTTGTGTGAATGAGCTTTTAGAATAATGTTTCTCTCCGTGTTGTCAATGGGTTGTGAGTCGCGGAATAATTTACCCTGTCACTCAGAACTATGAGCAGCACTGCCAAATAACGATCCACACAGTCAGAATGAGATGCATAACTCTGGAAGAGGGTGTGTGTGTGTGTGTGTGTGTGTGTGTGTGTGTGTGTGTGTGTGTGTGCGTAGATGAATAATTTTCCCTGCCACTCAGAACTATGAGCAGCACTGCCAAATAACGCTCCACCACACACAGTCAGTACGAGCAGCATCACTCTGGAGGTGTGTTTGTGTGTGTGTGTGTGTGTGTGTGTGTGTGTGTGTGTGTGTGTGTGTGTGTGTGTGTGTGTGTGTGAGACTCCAGTGGAAACTTGACAGATTAGATTCCAGGACAAAGAGAAAAGAGTAGAGAGAAAAAGTGACAGTAAAAGAGAGAGAGGAATATGGAAACATCTGGACATGGCAGTACACACATCAGGGAGTCTATCCATCTGGACATGGCAGTACACACAGCAGGGATTCTATCCATCTGGACATGGCAGTACACACATCAGGGAGTCTATCCATCTGGACACGGCAGTACACACATCAGGGAGTCTATCCATCTGGACATGGCAGTACACACAGCAGGGATTCTATCCATCTGGACATGGCAGTACACACATCAGGGATTCTATCCATCTGGACATGGCAGTACACACATCAGGGATTCTATCCATCTGGACATGGCAGTACACACAGCAGGGAGTCTATCCATCTGGACATGGCAGTACACACAGCAGGGAGTCTATCCATCTGGACATGGCAGTACACACAGCAGGGATTCACTCCCATCTGGACATGGCAGTACACACAGCAGGGAGTCTATCCATCTGGACATGGCAGTACACACAGCAGGGAGTCTATCCATCTGGACATGGCAGTACACACAGCAGGGATTCACACCCATCTGGACATGGCAGTACACACAGCAGGGAGTCTATCCATCTGGACATGGCAGTACACACAGCAGGGAGTCTATCCATCTGGACATGGCAGTACACACAGCAGGGATTCACTCCCATCTGGACATGGCAGTACACACAGCAGGGATTCTCTCCATCTGGACATGGCAGTACACACAGCAGGGATTCACTCCCATCTGGACATGGCAGTACACACAGCAGGGATTCACTCCCATCTGGACATGGCAGTACACACAACAGGGAGACTATCCATCTGGACATGGCAGTACACACAGCAGGGATTCTATCCATCTGGACATGGCAGTACACACAACAGGGATTTCTGAAGGGACATTTATCCATCTGGACATGGCAGTACACACAGCAGGGATTTCTGAAGGGACATTTCTCCATCTGGATATGACAGTACACAGAGCAGGGATTCTCTCCATCTGGACATGGCAGTGCACACAGCAGTGACTCTCTCCATCTGGACATGGCAGTACACACATCAGGGAGTCTATCCATCTGGGCATGGCAGTACACACAGCAGGGAGTCTATCCATCTGGACATGGTAGTACACACAGCAGGGATTCTCTCCATCTGGACATGGCAGTACACACAGCAGGGATACTATCCATCTGGACATGGCAGTACACACAGCAGGGATACTATCCATCTGGACATGGCAGTACACACAGCAGGGATACTATCCATCTGGACATGGCAGTACACACAGCAGGGATTCACTCCCATCTGGACATGGCAGTACACACAGCAGGGATACTATCCATCTGGACATGGCAGTACACACAGCAGGGATTTCTGAAGGGACATTTCTCCATCTGGACATGACAGTACACACAGCAGGGATACTATCCATCTGGACATGGCAGTACACACATCAGGGATTTCTGAAGGGACATTTGTCCATCTGGACATAGCAGTACACGCAGCAGGGATTTATGAAGGGACATTTGTCCATCTGGAGATGGCAGTACACAGAGCAGGGATTCACTCCATCTGGACATGGCAGTACACACAGCAGGGATTTCTGAAGGGACATTTCTCCATCTGGACATGGCAGTACACACAGAAGGGATTTATGAAGGGACATTTGTCCATCTGTTCAGAGTGAAGGAATGAAAGAGTAGTCAGACAAATGTAGAGAGTAAAGTTGAACACGGACACATCTGGCAGTGGAACACGGTGTGCAGTGACAACGGTGTGTTGCATCACCAACAGAAGTTCTGCCAAGAGGAAAGAGATTAGGTAGTGGCACACACACACACACTCACACACAAACAGACGCACAGTCACATGCACACACACCGACACACACACACACACACACATCCGATAAGATGGTGACACACGTTGACAGAGAGGAGTGATTTGTCCCTGCCACAATGCGTTGCCAAGGG
>NW_024609495.1:62500-65000 GCF_018296145.1 Oncorhynchus tshawytscha
ACAGTACAGTACTCTATATATTTAAACCTCTAATTGTAGTGTATACAGTACTCTATATATTTAAACCTCAGTAATTGTAGTGTGTACAGTACTCTATATATTTAAACCTCAGTAATTGTAGTGTGTACAGTACTCTATATATTTAAACCTCAGTAATTGTAGTGTGTACAGTACTCTATATATTTAAACCTCAGTAATTGTAGTGTGTACAGTACTCTATATATTTAAACCTCAGTAATTGTAGTGTGTACAGTACTCTATATATTTAAACCTCAGTAATTGTAGTGTGTACAGTACTCTATATATTTTGTACCAATTGAGAACTTTGGTCTAATTCCCTGAGATCTGGATCTTCTCTGGAAAATCATTATTTTAGTCTTTTTGGGGTTTACTGCCAGGGCCCAGGTCTGGCAGTACTGCACTAGCAGGTCCAGGCTCTGCTGTAGGCCTTCTGTTGTGGGTGACAGCAGGTGTAGGTCCTCTGCGAGGAGGGAGGGGAGAGAGGGAGGAGGAGGGGAGAGAGGGAGGAGGAGGGGAGAGAGGGAGGGGGAGGGGAGAGGGGAGGGGGAGGGGAGAGAGGGAGGGGAGGGGGGGGAGGGAGGGGGAGGGAGGAGGGGAGGAGAGAGGGAGGAGGGGGGAGGGAGGAGGGAGGGAGAGAGGGAGGAGGGAGGGGAGAGAGGGAGGAGGGAGGGAAGAGAGGGAGGAGGGAGGGAAGAGAGGGAGGAGGGAGGGAAGAGAGGGAGGAGGGAGGGGAGAGAGGGAGGAGGAGGGGTGGGAGGAGGGAGAGGAGAGAGGGAGGAAGGAGGGGAGAGAGGGAGGAGGGAGGGGAGAGAGGGAGGAGGGAGGGAAGAGAGGGAGGGGGAGGGAAGAGAGGGAGGAGGGAGGGAAGAGATGGAGGAGGGAGGGAAGAGAGGGAGGAGGGAGGGGAGAGAGGGAGGAGGGAGGGGAGAGAGGGAGGAGGGAGGAGGGAGGGAAGGGCAGGCATTTAAACTGTGGAGACTACCACCAGGGGCTCAGGATTTATCTAGAAAATAATCAAATGCTTTTTTGGAAGTCGATAAAACAAGCGTATATTTTGGTATTATTTTGAGGGACATGTTTATCTATCAGGATGTGTAGGGTGTAAATATGAACAGTCGTATGATGCTCTGGTATAAATCCAATTAGGTTTTTATTCAAGACATTGTGCTTATTCAGGAAGTTAGGATCTCTTACATTTATAGTACTACAGAAAACCTTCCTCTCTCTCTCTCTGTCTCTCTCTCTCTCTGTCTCTCTGTCTCTCTCTGTCTCTCTCTCTGTCTCTGTATCCCTCTCTCTCTCTCTCTCTCTCTCTCTCTGTCTCTCTCTCTCTCTCTCTCTCTCTCTCTCTCTCTCTCTCTGTGTCTATCTCTCTCTGTCTCTCTGTCTCTCTCTGTCTCTCTCTCTCTCTGTATCCCTCTCTCTCTCTCTCTCTCTCTCTCTCTCTCTCTCTCTGTCTCTCTCTGTCTCTCTCTCTCTCGCTGTCTCTGTATCCCTCTCTCTCTCTCTCTCTCTGTCTCTCTCTGTGTGTCTCTCTCTCTCTGTCTCTCTCTGTCTCTCTGTCTCTCTCTCTCTCTCTTTCTGTCTCTCTGTATCCCTCTGTCTCTCTCTGTCTCTCTCTCTCTCTCTCTCTGTCTCTCTCTGTGTCTCTCTCTCTCTGTCTCTCTGTCTCTCTCTCTCCATCCATCTGGATGGATGATGGTTGGATGGATGGATGATGGTTGGATGGATGGATGGATGGATGGATGATGGCTGGATGGATGGATGATGGTTGGATGGATGGATGGATGATGGCTGGATGGATGGATGATGGTTGGATGGATGGATGGATGGATGATGGCTGGATGGATGGATGATGGTTGGATGGATGGATGGATGATGGCTGGATGGATGGATGATGGTTGGATGGATGGATGATGGTTGGATGGATGGATGGAGAATGGATGGAGGATGGATGGATGGATGATGGCTGGAGGATGTTTGGATGGATGGATGATGGCTGGAGGATGTTTGGATGGATGGATGATGGTTGGATGGATGGATGATGGCTGGATGGATGGATGATGGTTGGATGGATGGATGATGGCTGGAGGATGTTTGGATGGATGGATGATGGTTGGATGGATGGATGATGGCTGGATGGATGGATGATGGATGGATGGATGATGGCTGGAGGATGTTTGGATGGATGAATGATGGCTGGATGGCTGGAGGATGTTTGGATGGATGGATGATGGCTGGATGGATGATGGATGGATGGATGGATGGATGGATGATGGTTGGCTGGATGGATGGATGATGGCTGGATGGATGGATGATGGTTGGATGGATGGATGGTGGATGGATGGATGATGGTTTGATGGATGGATGATGGATGGATGGATGATGGTTGGATGGATGGATGATGTTTGGATGGATGGATGATGGATGGATGGATGGATGGATGATGGATGGATGGATGATGGTTGGATGGATGGAT
>NW_024609495.1:70000-127500 GCF_018296145.1 Oncorhynchus tshawytscha
ACTGTATGTATGTATACTGTATGTATGTGTACTGTATGTATGTATACTGTATGTATGTGTACTGTATGTATGTGTACTGTATGTATGTATACTGTATGTATACTGTATGTATGTATACTGTATGTATGTGTACTGTATGTATGAGTACTGTATGTATGTATACTGTATGTATGTATACTGTATGTATGTGTACTGTATGTATGTATACTGTATGTATGTGTACTGTATGTATGTGTACTGTATGTATGTATACTGTATGTATGTATACTGTATGTATGTATACTGTATGTATATGTGACTGGGAGATGTCTGCTTGCTGTTATGTTCCCGTTCCGTTGCTGTAATAAACAACTGTTGTCACGACTGTTAACACACCGTCAAACAGAATGTCAATACTTTGTTTCCTGAGTCGTGGGGAGCGGACCAGAGAACTGTGCTTAGTACGGACACACACACACACACACACACACACACACACACACACACACACACACACACACACACATTCAGGACCGTAAACACGGACTTTAACGCGGCCTGCCTTGAGGCGATGCCAATCAAGTCACAGCTTGGCAAATCTCCAAAATTATAATGGCAGCTTTTCACACACAGCCATCTTGACTACTACTATAAATAAGGCAGTAGCAACCTCCTCTTTCTCTCTCCTGTCTGTCTCTCTCTCCTGTCTCTCTCTCTCTCTCTCTCCCCTCTCCTGTCTCTCTCTCTCCTCTCTCTCTCTCTCTCTCTCTCTCTCTCTCTCTCTCTCTCTCCCCCACTGTCTCTTTCACTGTCTCTCTCTCTCCTGTCTCTCTCTCTCCTGTCTCTCTCTCTCTGTCTCTCTCTCTCTCCCCTCTCTCTCTCCTCTCTCTCTCTCTCCTGTCTCTCCTGTCTCTCTCCCCTCTCTCTCTCCTCTCTCTCTTGTCTCTCTTTCTCTTTCTCCCCCTCTCTCTCTAGGTGTGTTGTTGGGAAAGCACACACACACACACACACACACACACACACACACACACACACACACACACACACACACACACACACACACACACACACACACACACACACACACACACACACACACACACACACACACACACACACACACACACTAACTAAAACACATCACTGATTATGAAGCATTGTTATTCTCCTGCTTGTTGATCAACTGATTAGAGGTTCACATTCATTTAATGTTTCAGGTTTTTATTCACTAATTATGACAGGAAGTGCAACATCTAACTCCTTCCTGTAATACCTATCCACTAAGTGGATGTCGTTACCGTAATGTGGATCCACTAAGTGGATGACCTTACTGTAATGTAGATCCACTAAGTGGATGACCTTACTGTAATGTGGATCCACTAAGTGGATGTCTTTACTGTAATATCTATCCACTAAGTGGATGTCCTTACTGTAATGTGGATCCACTAAGTGGATGGGCTTACTGTAATGTGGATCCACTAAGTGGATGTCCTTACTGTAATGTGGATCCACGAAGTGGATGTACTTACTGTAATGTGGATCCACTAAGTGGATGTCCTTCCTGTAATATCTATCCACTAAGTGGATGGCCTTACTGTAATGTGGATCCACTAAGTGGATGTCCTTACTGTAATATCTATCCACTAAGTGGATGTCCTTACTGTAATGTGGATCCACTAAGTGGATGGGCTTACTGTAATGTGGATCCACTAAGTGGTTGTCCTTACTGTAATGTGGATCCACGAAGTGGATGTACTTACTGTAATGTGGATCCACTAAGTGGATGTCCTTCCTGTAATATCTATCCACTAAGTGGATGTCCTTACTGTAATGTGGATCCACTAAGTGGATGTCCTTACCGTAATATCTATCCACTAAGTGGATGTCCTTACCGTAATGTGGATCCACTAAGTGGATGTCCTTACCGTAATATCTATCCACTAAGTGGATGTCCTTACTGTAATGTGGATCCACTACGTGGATGTCCTTACTGTAATGTGGATTCACTAAGTGGATGTCCTTACTGTAATGTCTATAGAGCCCTTTATAATGCACAACTAGAGCCTTACATAGTGCACTACTAGAGCCCTACATAGTGAAATACTAGAGGTCTACATAGTGCACTACTAGAGCCCTACATAGTGCACTACTAGAGCCCTACATATTGCACTACTAGAGTCCTACATAGTGCCCTACTAGAGCCCTACATAGTGAACTACTAGAGCCCTACATAGTGCACTACTAGAGCCCTACATAGTGCACTACTAGAGCCCTACATAGTGCACTACTAGAGCCCTACACAGTGCAATACTAGAGCCCTACATAGTGCACTACTAGAGCCCTACATAGTGCACTACTAGAGCCCTACATAGTGCACTACTAGAGCCCTACATAGTGCACTACTAGAGCCCTACATAGTGCACTACTAGAGCCCTACATAGTGCACTACTAGAGCCCTACATAGTGCACTACTAGAGCCCTACATAGTGCACTACTAGAGCCCTACATAGTGCACTACTAGAGCCCTGAATTGTGCACTATAACAGCCCTAGATAGTGCACTACTAGAGCCCTAGATCGTGCACTACTGGAGACCTACACAGTGCACTACTAGAGCCCTACATAGTGCACTACTGGAGACCTACACAGTGCACTACTAGAGCCCTAGATAGTGCACTACTAGAGCCCTACATAGTGCACTACTAGAGCCCTACACAGTGCAATACTAGAGCCCTATATAGTGCACTACTAGAGCCCTACACAGTGCACTACTAGAGCCCTACATAGTGCACTACTAGAGCCCTAGATCGTGCACTACTAGAGCCCTACACAGTGCACTACTAGAGCCCTACATAGTGCACTACTAGAGCCCTACACAGTGCACTACTAGAGCCCTAGATAGTGCACTACTAGAGCCCTACATAGTGCACTTCTAGAGCCCTACACAGTGCCTATAGTGCACTAGAGCCCTAGTGCACTACTAGAGCCCTACACAGTGCACTACTAGAGCCCTACATAGTGACTACTAGAGCATAGTGCACTACTAGAGATAGCACTACTAGAGCCCTACACAGTGCACTACTAGAGCCCTACATAGTGGACTACTAGAGCCCTACATAGTGCACTACTAGAGCCCTACATAGTGCACTACTAGAGAGTGCACTACTAGAGCCCTACACAGTGCACTACTAGAGCCCTACATAGTGCACTACTAGAGTGCACTACTAGAGCCCTACATAGTGCACTACTAGAGAGCCCTTTACATAGTGCACTACTAGAGCCCTTTATAGTAGAGCCACATTGAACTACTAGAGCCCCATAGTGCTTTTTGCACTACTAGAGCCCTACATAGTGCACTACTAGAGCCCTACATAGTGCACTACTAGAGCCCTACACAGTGCACTATAGTGAACTACTAGAGCCCTACATAGTGCATTACATAGTGCACTACTAGAGCCCTACATAGTGCACTACTAGAGCCCTAGATAGTGCACTACTAGAGCCCTAGATAGTGCACTACTAGAGCCCTACACAGTGCACTACTAGAGCCCTACATAGTGAGACCTACACAGTGCACTACTACTAGCACTACTAGAGCCCTAGATAGTGCACTACTAGAGCCCTACACAGTGCACTACTAGAGCCCCATAGTGCACTACTAGAGCCCTACACAGTGCACTACTAGCACCCTACATAGTGGACTACTAGAGCCCTACACAGTGCACTACTAGAGCCCTACATAGTGCACTACTAGTGCCCTACATTGTGCACTACTAAAGCCCTACATAGTGCACTACTAGAGCCCTACATAGTGCACTACTAGAGCCCTACATAGTGCACCACTGAGCCCTGCATAGTGCACTACTAGAGAAAATGTTGTAGTTTTAATTCTACACATTATACAATGGGGTGGAGTTAAAATGTTGCAGTTTTAATTCTAAATATTATACCATGGGGTGGAGATAAAATGTTGCAGTTTTAATTCTAAATATTATACCATGGGGTGGAGATAAAATGTTGCAGTTTTAATTCTAAATATTATACCATGGGGTGGAGATAAAATGTTGCAGTTTTAATTCTAAATATTATACCATGGGGTGGAGATAAAATGTTGCAGTTTTAATTCTAAATATTATACCATGGGGAGGAGTTAAAATGTTGCAGTTTTAATTATACAATGGGGTGGAGATAAAATGTTGCAGAGGCTCGACTCAGTTCCCCCCAAAATGTTGTGATCTGCAGTCCCTATTGACAGTGCTGTAGGTCTGGATCCGGGCCGCGGTCCGCCTGTTGAGCTGGTACAGGGAATTGAGTGTAATTTCATATGCAGACTAAATGGCTGATAGCCAGCCTCCACCTCTCCTTTAAACTGAATAACAGGTTTAATTCATCTTGTCTCCTTGCAGTTGTCAACACTGACAGTATCTGACAGCACAGACACTACCACTCACGATCATACTCATGTTATTGAGTGATAAACAGTGAATTATTATATTACCAATTTCCCGACTCTCTCTCTCTCTCTCGCCCTCTCTCCCTCTCTCTCTCCGACTCTCTCTCTCTCTCTCTCTCTCTCTCTCTCTCTCTCTCTCTCTCTCTCTCTCTCTCTCTCTCTCTCTCTCTCTCTCTCTCTCTCTCTCTCTCTCTCTCTCTCTCGGCAGTACACTAACTAATAGGTTAACAGATAAGTAGATTATTTAAAAAAAGGATGTCTGTCATCTAGCGTCAATGACAGCAGGCGTTGTTGTGGTTTCCATATTATGAAGCCCGATCAGTTAACAGACCTGATCTCCCTCACAGTGTCGGCCCACAGATCCACTTCCCTTTAACAGACCTGATCTCCCTCACAGTGTCGGCCCACAAACACTTCCCTTTAACAGACCTGATCTCCCTCACATTGTCGGCCCACAAACACTTCCCTTTAACAGACTTAAAGACCCACAAACACTTAACAGACTTAAAGACCCACAAACACTTAACAGACTTAAAGACCCACTAACACTTAACAGACTTAAAGACCCACAAACACTTAACAGACTTAAAGACCCACAAACACTTAACAGACTTAAAGACCCACTAACACTTAACAGACTTAAAGACCCACTAATACTTCCCTTTAACAGACTTAAAGACCCACTAACACTTCCCTTTAACAGACTTAAAGACCCACTAATACTTCCCTTACAGAGGAGGCTAGTGGGAGGAGCTATTGGAGTATGGGCTCATTGTAATGGCTGGAATGACATTGATGGAAGCCAATGACATTGATGGAAGCCAATGACATTGATGGAAGCCAATGACATTGATGGAAGCCAATGACATTGATGGAAGCCAATGACATTGATGGAACCCAATGACATTGATGGAAGCCAATGACCTTGATGGAAGCCAATGACATTGATGGAAGCCAATGACATTGATGGAAGCCATTGACATTGATGGAACCCAATGACCTTGATGGAAGCCAATGACCTTGATGGAAGCCAATGACATTGATGGAAGCCAATGACATTGATGGAACCCAATGACCTTGATGGAACCCAATGACCTTGATGGAAGCCAATGACCTTGATGGAAGCCAATGACATTGATGGAAGCCAATGACATTGATGGAAGCCAATGGAAGCCAATGACATTGATGGAAGCCAATGGAAGCCAATGACATTGATGGAAGCCAATGACATTGATGGAAGCCATCAATTTGTGCTCTGAACTGGCTTATATTGGTTGGCATCAAACTTCTTAAGGATGACGCAGAATGCTGTTCCCATGCAGGAACAACACTCAGCGGATTTCAGAGCGCCACCTATAGTTTTTGATAAAACTCATAATTTCATTAAACTTTCATTAAAATACACATTCAAGGTAGTGAATTAAAGCTACACTCGTTGTGAATCTATCCACCAAGTCAGATTTGTAAAACATTGATGCTATTATCTGAAGCAAAATATGCAAATAACACGACAGAAGCCAGAAATAAAACAATATAAAACAATAAACATTATTTGACATTGATGGAAGCAATGATCATTGATGGAAGCCATCAATTTGCAACGTCTGAACTGGCTTATATTGGTTGGCATCATTTAAAACAGAAATAAAATATAAAAATTCAATGTTGAGTGCTTTGTGTTCAATCAATGTCCCATAAACATGTGTTCTCTATTTGATTAAATTGTTGCCACTTGTGTTTACCAGTATGGAAGACTGTGCATCAAGGAAAGAACTGAAGTTTGAGGTAATGCAAGAATGTGTTTTAAGTTTTGCTGAAAAGTGGCGATGAGATTTGCAAAAATCAAATGTTTTACAACTTTGTGATTATACACGTTTAAGGTATTGATCAACAGACTTTATAATTAGCTCAATGAGTCCAGGCAACTAATCATATGCAAAACATCCTGTTCAGCCGGAATGGGTTTAACAGGTGTTTTAGCAACTGAGGACTTTGTTCAGCCAATGGGTTTTAGAGTGCAGAATGTGTTTTGAGAAGAGAACTTTAGGACTTTGTTCAGCCAATGGGTTTTAATGTGAAATGGTTTTAGCAACTGAGTCCAGGACTTTGTTCAGCCAATGGGTTTTAGTGTTTTAGCAACTGAGGACTTTGTTCAGCCAATGGGTTTTAGTGTTTTAGCAACTGAGGACTTTGTTCAGCCAATGGGTTTTAGTGTTTTAGCAATTGAGAAAAACTGTAATACACACTTCCATCCATTACAATGAGCCGGTTCCTCCTCCCACCAGCCTCCTCTGACCCGTAACATACTTACAATAAACTCACGAGGGAAAGAAAGGATTAAAAAAAACCTTACCTTTGATGGTAGGGCAATACACCTTTCTCCAAAAAGACAGGCTGGGTCCAACCTTGGCTCCAAGTTTTTTTTTTTTTGTTAAAAGAAGATGAAAACAGTTGGTCCCTAACAATGCACTGCTGCGTCAGCTGTAAGATCACTCAGTCACGTGGCTGACTGGCTGACTGGCTGACTGGCTGACTGGCTGACTGGCTGACTGGCTGACTGGCTGACTGGCTGACTGGCTGACTGGCTGACTGGCTGACTGGCTGACTGGCTGACTGGCTGACTGGCTGACTGGCTGACTGACTCCCTCTGCCTGAAGAGAGAAATCAAAAGACAGAACAGAACAGAAGAAAGGAAAAAGCCTTCACGGAACACTCTTAGCTCGTCCACAGTTCTAGAACACGAGGCCGGAACTCACTGCATTTTCCTTTGATCAGTTCTCCTGAGGTAGAGTTTCATTAGAGAAGGTATCCTGAGGTAGAGTTTCATTAGAAGGTATTCTGAGGTAGTGTTTCATCAGAGAAGGTATCCTGAGGTAATGTTTCATTATAAGGTATCCTGAGGTCATGTTTCATTAGAGAAGGTATCCTGAGGTAGAGTTTCAATAGAGAAGGTATTCTGAGGTAATGTTTCATTAGAGAAGGTATCCTGAGGTAATGTTTCATTATAAGGTATCCTGAGGTCATGTTTCATTAGAGAAGGTATCCTGAGGTAGAGTTTCAATAGAGAAGGTATTCTGAGGTAATGTTTCATTAGAGAAGGTATCCTGAGGTAGAGTTTCATTAGAGAAGGTATCCTGAGGTAATGTTTCATTATAAAGTATCCTGAGGTAGAGAATCATTAGAGAAGGTATCCTGAGGTAATGTTTCATTAGAGAAGGTATCCTGCGGTAATGTTTCATTAGATAATGTATTCTGAGGTAATGTTTCACTAGAGAAGGTATCCTGAGGTAATGTTTCATTAGAGAAGGTATCCTGAGGTAATGAATCATTAGATAATGTATTCTGAGGTAATGTTTCACTAGAGAAGGTATCCTGAGGTAGAGTTTCATTAGAGAAGGTATCCTGAGGTAGAGAATCATTAGAGAAGGTATTCTGAGGTAATGTTTCATTAGAGAAGGTATCCTGAGGTAGAGTTTCATTAGAGAAGGTATCCTGAGGTAGAGAATCATTAGAGAAGGTATCCTGAGGTAATGTTCCCTGACAGACCTTTGATTGTTTTCCAAATGGCACCCTATTCCCTACATAGTGCACTACTTTTGACCAGAACCCTATGGGCCATGGTCTAGAGTAGTGCCATTTGGGACACTGCCTTCAGACATCAGACAGACTGGCAACGTGCCACTCAACAAACCCACATGTTAACACGACGTCAATTAAACAGGTCTCTCCACCTGGGTGATAAACACACCGGGGCGTGTGTCACAAATGGCACCATATTTCCTATATAGTGCACTACTTTTAATCATTTCCATACAGATGCAATAGGACACAGACACAGTGTCTAGCTCAGTCAGAAACCTGATAGAGAAGTGATATAGGATCTATGGAACAGGAACCTATCAAAGAGTCCCTAGAGGGGAGAATAACAAACATGCTGCAGAGGTGTGTGTGTGTGTGTGTGTGTGTGTGTGTGTGTGTGTGTGTGTGTGTGTGTGTGTGTGTGTGTGTGTGTGTGTGTGTGTGTGTGTGTGTGTGTGTGTGTGTGCACCTGATAAGAAAATAAAAGAAGGTTAGACAAGTTGCAGCCCTGCCTAGCCCTCTCCTTCATCTCTCTCCTTCCTCTCTCTCCTTCCTCTCTCTCCTTCCTCTCCTCTCCTCTCCTTCCTCTCTCCTTCCTCCCTCCTTCATCCTTCCTTCTCAGAGAAATAAGACTCCTTCATCCCTCTCATTATTAAGGAATTGTCTTCTCAGAGAAATAAGACTGGCCCCACCCTCATTATTAAGGAATTGTCTAGTCTCAGAGAAATAAGACTGGCCCCACCCTCATTATTAAGGAATTGTCTAGTCTCAGAGAAATAAGACTGGCCCCACCCTCATTATTAAGGAATTGTCTAGTCTCAGAGAAATAAGACTGGCCCCACCCTCATTATTAAGGGGTCGTCTGGTCTGGTCTGGTCGTCTGGTCTGGTATATTCTACTATACATTCTACTGTATATTCTACTGTATATTCTAGAGTATATTCTACTATATATTCTACATACAAGTTTAGGCTACTATATATTCTACTGTATATTCTACTGTATATTCTACTGTATATTCTAGAGTATATTCTACTATATATTCTACATACATATTTAGGCTACTATATATTCTACTGTATAATCCGAAAAAGCCGACCAAAAGATGCCATCACTATTGATCTCCGATAAGGAGAATGAACAGAGGAGGGTGTGTGTGTGTTGTGTAGCCTCTACCAGAGGGGGGTTGTGGGTAGTGTAGCCTCTACCAGGAGGGGGTTGTGGGTAGTGTAGTTTGTTCTGTACCTCTGTGGAAATCATCCTGTCAAAGGAGAATATAACTCGTACTGACTGTCCCGTACTGACTGTCCCGCGCTGACTGTCCCGTATTGACTGTCCCATACTGACTGTCCCGTACTGACTGTCCCGTACTGACTGTCTCGTACTGACTGTCTCGTACTGACTGTCCCGTACTGACTGTCCCGTACTGACTGTCTCGTACTGACTGTCCCGTACTGACTGTCCCGTACTGACTGTCCCGTACTGACTGTCCCGTACTGACTGTCTCGTACTGACTGTCCCGTACTGACTGTCCCGTACTGACTGTCCCGTGCTGACTGTCCCGTACTGACTGTCCCGTACTGACTGTCTCGTACTGACTGACTGTCCCGTACTGACTGTGACTGTCGTACTGACTGTCCCGTACTGACTGTCCCGTACTGACTGTCTCGTACTGACTGTCCCGTACTGACTGTCCCGTACTGACTGTCTGACTGTACTGACTGTCCCGTACTGACTGTCCCGTACTGACTGTGTCTGACTGTACTGACTGTCCCGTACTGACTGTCCCGTACTGACTGTCCCGTGCTGACTGTCCCATATTGACTGTCCTGTCGACTGTCCCGTGCTGACTGTCCGTACTGACTGTCTCGTACTGACTGTCCCGTACTGACTGTCCCGTGCTGACTGTCCCGTACTGACTGTCCCGTACTGACTGTCCCGTACTGACTGTCCCGTACTGACTGTCCCGTGCTGATTGTCCCGTGCTGACTGTCCCGTACTGACTGTCCCGTACTGACTGTCCCGTGCTGACTGTCCCGTACTGACTGTCCCGTACTGACTGTCCCGTACTGACTGTCCCGTACTGACTGTCCCGTACTGACTGTCCCGTGCTGACTGTCCCGTACTGACTGTCCCGTACTGACTGACTGTCCTGTGCTGACTGTCCCGTACTGACTGTCCTGTACTGACTGTCCTGTACTGACTGTCCCATACTGACTGTCCCGTACTGACTGTCCCATACTGACTGTCCCGTGCTGACTGTCCCATACTGACTGTCCCATACTGACTGTCCCATACTGACTGTCCCATACTGACTGTCCCATACTGACTGTCCCGTACTGACTGTCCCATACTGACTGTCCCTGTACTGACTGTCCCTGTCCCTGACTGTCCTGTACTGACTGTCCCATACTGACTGTCCCGTGCTGACTGTCATTGGCTGACTGTCCCGTACTGACTGTCCTGTACTGACTGTCCCGTACTGACTGTCCCTGGCTGACTGTCCCTGGCTGACTGTCCCGTACTGACTGTCCTGTACTGACTGTCCCGTACTGACTGTCCCTGGCTGAAATTTTCCCTGGCGTGTTTCGTACAGCCTACCATGTTGTTTTCTATAGGGTGTCAATATAATATCATCGAGTCCACCAGGCATAGTATCTGCATTGACAAGGTTGTGAATGTCAGTCACTAGATTTTAATTAGTAAGGTGATTCCCCAAGGACTACCCTATTCCCTATGAAGTGCACTACTTTTTTCCCCCCAGGGTTCAAAGGGCTCTGGCCGAAAGATGTGCACTATATAGGGAATAAAGAGCCGTTTGGGACATAATTATTATTTGCCCATCACGCAAGCATTTCAGTGTCGAAAAACATTTTACGCAACGTTGTTTTTTTGTTTGTTTGTTTGTTTGTTTGTTTGTTTGTGTTTTCTTTCTTTTTTTTTATACAAAAACCCACACTCATCTGTCCCCTAAAACGAACACAACAAGCCACATATTGAGTGCACAGTTGGGCTGGTAGGAACATTTGTAACTTGTTTGTAAGCTCTTGAACTAACAGTGGATTTGAAGACTGAGGAATAATTGAGAGCAGCAATAAGTCGCTGGCTTCAAGAGGACATAATTGGAACACACATCCAATGTTTCTCTCTTCTCCCCTCAGGCTTTTCTTAATGGCATCTGCATCCGTTATGAATGAAAATAGGACCAGGCAGTTCTCTCTCTTTTCTATTTTGCATCACCACCACCAACACCATCACCACCACCACCACCACCACCATTATAACCACCACCACCACCATCAACACCACCATCACCACCACCATCATCATTATTACCACCACCATTACCATCAACACCACCACCATCAACACCACCACCATCATCACCACCACCATCATTACCATCAACACCACCACCACCACCATCACCACCACCACCATCATTACCATCACCACACCACCACCACCACCACCACCACCACCACCACCACCACCACCACCACCACCACCACCACCACCACCACCACCATCACCACCACCACCATTATCACCACCACCACCACCATCAACACCACCATCACCACCACCATCATCCACCACCACCACCATCAACACCACCACCATCAACACCACCACCATCATCACCACCACCATCACCACCACCACCACCACCACCATCACCACCACCACCATCACCATCAACACCACCACCACCACCACCATCACCACCACCACCACCACCATCACCACCACCACCACCACCACCACCACCACCACCACCACCACCACCACCACCACCATCACCATCACCACCACCATCACCACCACCACCACCACCACCACCACCATCACCACCATCACCACCACCACCACCACCACCATCACCACCACCACCACCATCACATCACCACCACCACCATCACCACCACCACCACCACCATCCACCACCACCACCACCACCACCATCCACCACCCACCACCACCACCACCACCATCACCACCACCACCATCACCATCACCATCATCACCACCACCACCACCACCACCATCACCACCACCATCACCACCACCACCACACCACCATCACCACCACCCACCACCACCACCACCATCACCACCACCATCCACCACCACCACCATCGCCACCATCACCACCACCATCACCACCCCACCACCACCACCATCACCATCCCCACCACCACCACCACCATCCACCTCTGTGTCACCATCACCACCCCAAATCACCACCATCATCACCACCACCTCCATCCCCACCACCACCACCACCACCAGTGCACTGGTTTTGACCACCAGCCCCATAGACCCTGGTGGACCACCAGCCCACACCACCACTCCGTTTGGGACTCAGATCAAAACCAAGTACCTACCAGATGAATGATGTCACTAAATCCCGTTTTTCAACCCTTCCTATTATAGGGAACACTAACAGGAACGTTAACCCGCGCCCGAACCGAACTGAACCCTGAGTACTTGCACCTCCGCTCCAGGGCCGAGCTCAACCCAGAATACACCCCATGCACACCTCTAGTGAGTACCGCTGTCTCCTCAAATCTCTCACCGCTGAGCTCAGTCATAATATCACCAAAACGCACCACTCCACTCCTGGGATGTGTCCCAAATGGATGCCTAGTCCCGATTTAGTGCACTACCCAATGGGCCCTGGTCAAAAGTAGTGCACTAAATAGAGACTAAGGGTCTATTTGGGAGGGTGACAATACTTTCTGTTCTTCTGCTGTTAAACACCACTGACAGAGACCTTGGTGTTCTGCCACCACCATCTCCACCACCATCCACCCTTAATGCTCTTCCCAAAACACCACTGACAGAGACTGGTTTTGACAGGGTGTTCTGCTCTCAGACCCTGGTGGAAAGTAGCCCACTACTGAAAGGACTCCGTTCTGGGACTGTTTCAGATCATGTTAAACAGTACTAACAGAGAATGGTGTTCTAAACTGTTTTCTCATGTTAAACACCACTGACAGAGACCTAACAGGTGTTCTGCCTGTTTCTCTCATGTTAAACACCACTGACAGAGACCTCGGTGTTCTGCCTGTTTCTCTCATGTTAAACACCACTGACAGAGACCTTGGTGTTCTGCCTGTCTTCTCAAATGTTCTGCCTGTTTCTCTCATGTTAAACACCAAAACTGACAGAGACCTCCTGGTGTTCTGCCTGTTTCTCAATGTTCTGCCTGTGTTTCTCTCATGTTCTGCCTTAAACACCACTGACAGAGACCTTGGTGTTCTGCCTGTTTCTCTCATGTTAAACACTACTGATAGAGACCTTGGTGTTCTGCCTGTTTCTCTCATGTTAAACACCACTGACAGAGACCTTGGTGTTCTGCCTGTTTCTCTCATGTTAAACACCACTGACAGAGACCTTGGTGTTCTGCCTGTTTCTCTCATGTTAAACACCACTGACAGAGACCTCGGTGTTCTGCCTGTTTCTCTCATGTTAAACACCACTGACAGAGACCTTGGTGTTCTGCCTGTTTCTCAATGTTCTGCCTGTTTCTCTCATGTTAAACACCACTGACAGAGACCTTGGTGTTCTGCCTGTTTCTCTCATGTTAAACACTACTGACAGAGACCTTGGTGTTCTGCCTGTTTCTCAGTGTTCTGCCTGTTTCTCTCATGTTAAACACCACTGACAGAGACCATGATGTTCTTTCATTCTGCTCCTCTTTGTCCAGCATCATTACAATCACTGGGATAATTAATCTCATTACCTTCAGAAGACACTGGGTCTAAGTCCATCTGGGGTTTGTGTGTGTGTGTGTGTGTGGTGTGTGTGTGTGTGTGTGTGTGTGTGTGTGTGTGTGTGGTGCTATTTTTAAGTGTGTATTGCTGTGTTTACACTGTGGAGAGTCCTAATGATGATGTTATTGCTGAGGTACTGTCTACTGTAGATAGTATTACTATGAAGGAGGGTGTTGTATACTGTAGATAGTATTACTATGAAGGAGGGTGTTGTATACTGTATATAGTATTACTATGAAGGAGGGTGTTGTATACTGTATATAGTATTACTATGAAGGAGAAGGAGGGTGTTGTATACTGTATATAGTATTACTATGAAGGAGGGTGTTGTATACTGTATATAGTATTACTATGAAGGAGGGTGTTGTATACTGTATATAGTATTACTATGAAGGAGGGTGTTGTATACTGTATATAGTATTACTATGAAGGAGGGTGTTGTATACTGTATATAGTATTACTATGAAGGAGGGTGTTGTATACTGTATATAGTATTACTATGAAGGAGGGTGTTGTATACTGTATATAGTATTACTATGGAGGAGAAGGAAGGTGTTGTATACTGTAGATAGTATTACTATGGAGGAGGGTGTTGTATACTGTATATAGTATTACTATGGAGGAGAAGGAGTGTGTTGTATACTGTATATAGTATTACTATGAAGGAGGGTGTTGTATACTGTAGATAGTATTACTATGAAGGAGGGTGTTGTATACTGTATATAGTATTACTATGAAGGAGGGTGTTGTATACTGTATATAGTATTACTATGAAGGAGAAGGAGGGTGTTGTATACTGTATATAGTATTACTATGAAGGAGGGTGTTGTATACTGTATATAGTATTACTGTGAAGGAGGGTGTTGTATACTGTATATAGTATTACTATGGAGGAGAAGGAGGGTGTTGTATACTGTATATAGTATTACTATGAAGGAGGGTGTTGTATACTGTATATAGTATTACTATGAAGGAGAAGGAGGGTGTTGTATACTGTATATAGTATTACTATGAAGGAGGGTGTTGTATACTGTATATAGTATTACTATGAAGGAGGCTGTTGTATACTGTAGATAGTATTACTATGAAGGAGGGTGTTGTATACTGTAGATAGTATTACTATGGAGGAGAAGGAGGGTGTTGTATACTGTAGATAGTATTACTATGGAGGAGGGTGTTGTATACTGTATATAGTATTACTATGGAGGAGAAGGAGGGTGTTGTATACTGTATATAGTATTACTATGAAGGAGGGTGTTGTATACTGTATATAGTATTACTATGAAGGAGAAGGAGGGTGTTGTATACTGTATATAGTATTACTATGAAGGAGGGTGTTGTATACTGTATATAGTATTACTATGAAGGAGGGTGTTGTATACTGTAGATAGTATTACTATGAAGGAGGGTGTTGTATACTGTAGATAGTATTACTATGAAGGAGGGTGTTGTATACTGTATATAGTATTACTATGAAGGAGGGTGTTGTATACTGTATATAGTATTACTATGAAGGAGGGTGTTGTATACTGTAGATAGTATTACTATGAAGGAGGGTGTTGTATACTGTAGATAGTATTACTATGAAGGAGGGTGTTGTATACTGTATATAGTATTACTATGAAGGAGGGTGTTGTATACTGTATATAGTATTACTATGAAGGAGGGTGTTGTATACTGTAGATAGTATTACTATGAAGGAGGGTGTTGTATACTGTAGATAGTATTACTATGAAGGAGGGTGTTGTATACTGTAGATAGTATTACTATGAAGGAGGGTGTTGTATACTGTATATAGTATTACTATGAAGGAGGGTGTTGTATACTGTAGATAGTATTACTATGAAGGAGAAGGAGGGTGTTGTATACTGTATATAGTATTACTATGAAGGAGGGTGTTGTATACTGTAGATAGTATTACTATGAAGGAGGGTGTTGTATACTGTAGATAGTATTACTATGAAGGAGGGTGTTGTATACTGTAGATAGTATTACTATGAAGGAGAAGGAGGGTGTTGTATACTGTATATAGTATTACTATGAAGGAGAAGGAGGGTGTTGTATACTGTATATAGTATTACTATGAAGGAAGGTGTTGTATACTGTAGATAGTATTACTATGAAGGAGGGTGTTGTATACTGTATATAGTATTACTTTGAAGGAGGGTGTTGTATACTGTATATAGTATTACTATGAAGGAGGGTGTTGTATACTGTATGTAGTATTACTATGAAGGAGAAGGAGGGTGTTGTATACTGTATATAGTAGTACTATGAAGGAGGGTGTTGTATACTGTATGTAGTATTACTATGAAGGAGAAGGAGGGTGTTGTATACTGTATATAGTATTACTATGAAGGAGAAGGAGGGTGTTGTATACTGTAGATAGTATTACTATGAAGGAGGGTGTTGTATACTGTAGATAGTATTACTATGAAGGAGAAGGAGGGTGTTGTATACTGTATATAGTATTACTATGAAGGAGAAGGAGGGTGTTGTATACTGTATATAGTATTACTATGAAGGAGGGTGTTGTATACTGTATATAGTATTACTATGAAGGAGAAGGAGGGTGTTGTATACTGTATATAGTATTACTATGAAGGAGGGTGTTGTATACTGTATATAGTATTACTATGAAGGAGAAGGAGGGTGTTGTATACTGTATATAGTATTACTATGAAGGAGGGTGTTGTATACTGTATATAGTATTACTATGAAGGAGGGTGTTGTATACTGTAGATAGTATTACTATGAAGGAGGGTGTTGTATACTGTAGATAGTATTACTATGAAGGAGGGTGTTGTATACTGTATATAGTATTACTATGAAGGAGGGTGTTGTATACTGTAGATAGTATTACTATGAAGGAGGGTGTTGTATACTGTATGTAGTATTACTATGAAGGAGAAGGAGGGTGTTGTATACTGTATATAGTAGTACTATGAAGGAGGGTGTTGTATACTGTATATAGTATTACTATGAAGGAGAAGGAGGCTGTTGTATACTGTATGTAGTATTACTATGAAGGAGAAGGAGGGTGTTGTATACTGTATATAGTATTACTATGAAGGAGGGTGTTGTATACTGTATGTAGTATTACTATGAAGGAGATGGAGGGTGTTGTATACTGTATATAGTATTACTATGAAGGAGGGTGTTGTATACTGTAGATAGTATTACTATGAAGGAGGGTGTTGTATACTGTAGATAGTATTACTATGAAGGAGGGTGTTGTATACTGTATATAGTATTACTATGAAGGAGGGTGTTGTATACTGTATATAGTATTACTATGAAGGAGGGTGTTGTATACTGTATATAGTATTACTATGAAGGAGGGTGTTGTATACTGTATATAGTATTACTATGAAGGAGGGTGTTGTATACTGTATATAGTATTACTATGAAGGAGAAGGAGGGTGTTGTATACTGTATATAGTATTACTATGAAGGAGGGTGTTGTATACTGTATATAGTATTACTATGAAGGAGGGTGTTGTATACTGTATATAGTATTACTATGAAGGAGGGTGTTGTATACTGTATATAGTATTACTATGAAGGAGAAGGAGGGTGTTGTATACTGTATATAGTATTACTATGAAGGAGGGTGTTGTATACTGTATATAGTATTACTATGAAGGAGGGTGTTGTATACTGTATATAGTATTACTATGAAGGAGGGTGTTGTATACTGTATGTAGTATTACTATGAAGGAGAAGGAGGGTGTTGTATACTGTATATAGTATTACTATGAAGGAGAAGGAGGGTGTTGTATACTGTAGATAGTATTACTATGAAGGAGGGTGTTGTATACTGTAGATAGTATTACTATGAAGGAGGGTGTTGTATACTGTATATAGTATTACTATGAAGGAGGGTGTTGTATACTGTAGATAGTATTACTATGAAGGAGGGTGTTGTATACTGTAGATAGTATTACTATGGAGGAGAAGGAGGGTGTTGTATACTGTATATAGTATTACTATGAAGGAGAAGGAGGGTGTTGTATACTGTAGATAGTATTACTATGAAGGAGGGTGTTGTATACTGTAGATAGTATTACTATGAAGGAGGGTGTTGTATACTGTATATAGTATTACTATGAAGGAGGGTGTTGTATACTGTATATAGTATTACTATGAAGGAGGGTGTTGTATACTGTATATAGTATTACTATGAAGGAGAAGGAGGGTGTTGTATACTGTATATAGTATTACTATGAAGGAGAAGGAGGCTGTTAATGGAAACACGTCTTGTTATCTTTCTAGAGGAAACTAACAGTTCTCTCTTTAGGTTTTATATGGAGAAGCATGTACATGTATTCTGATTAGGATTACACAGGCAGGCCTTGGGATCGTTTCCTTCACTAATTGGTCTTTTGACCAATCAGATCAGTTCTGAGAAATATCTGATGTGAAACGATAGGATGTGATTGGTCAAAATACCAATTATTGGAAAAAGCGCATCAGAATTGTGCTGCCAGCCTTATAAACCTGTTTTACACTTTAAGTTTGTTCTGTGAGTAGAAGTTCCTGTTCAGTGTTTCTTCTAACCAGGAAGTGGAACACTACGTTCCTTCACTGCTTATCTGATTGGTGTTGGAGAATAGCTTACTGCTCAGCCTGATTGATTGATTGGTGTTGGAGAATAGCTTACTGCTCAGCCTGATTGATTGATTGATTGGTGTTGGAGAATAGCTTACTGCTCAGCCTGATTGATTGATTGGTGTTGGAGAATAGTTTACTGCTCAGCTTGATTGATTGATTGGTGTTGGAGAATAGCTTACTGCTCAGCTTGATCGATTGATTGGTGTTGGAGAATAGCTTACTGCTCAGCCTGATCGATTGATTGATTGGTGTTGGAGAATAGCTTACTGCTCAGCCTGATTGATTGATTGATTGGTGTTGGAGAATAGCTTACTGCTCAGCCTGATCGATTGATTGATTGGTGTTGGAGAATAGCTTACTGCTCAGCCTGATTGATTGGTGTTGGAGAATAGCTTACTGCTCAGCTTGATTGATTGATTGGTGTTGGAGGTTAGCTTACTGCTCAGCTTGATTGATTGATTGGTGTTGGAGAATAGCTTACTGCTCAGCTTGATTGATTGATTGGTGTTGGAGAATAGCTTACTGCTCAGCCTGATTGATTGGTGTTGGAGAATAGCTTACTGCTCAGCCTGATTGATTGGTGTTGGAGAATAGCTTACTGCTCAGCTTGATTGATTGATTGGTGTTGGAGAATAGCTTACTGCTCAGCCTGATTGATTGATTGATTGGTGTTGGAGAATAGCTTACTGCTCAGCCTGATTGATTGGTGTTGGAGAATAGCTTACTGCTCAGCTTGATTGATTGATTGGTGTTGGAGAATAGCTTACTGCTCAGCTTGATTGATTGATTGAATGGTGTTGGAGAATAGCTTACTGCTCAGCTTGATTGATTGATTGGTGTTGGAGAATAGCTTACTGCTCAGCTTGATTGATTGGTGTTGGAGAATAGCTTACTGCTCAGCTTGATTGATTGATTGGTGTTGGAGAATAGCTTACTGCTCAGCTTGATTGATTGATTGAATGGTGTTGGAGAATAGCTTACTGCTCAGCTTGATTGATTGATTGGTGTTGGAGAATAGCTTACTGCTCAGCTTGATTGATTGGTGTTGGAGAATAGCTTACTGCTCAGCTTGATTGATTGATTGGTGTTGGAGAATAGCTTACTGCTCAGCCTGATCGATTGATTGATTGGTGTTGGAGAATAGCTTACTGCTCAGCCTGATTGATTGATTGATCGGTGTTGGAGATTAGCTTACTGCTCAGCCTGATTGATTGGTGTTGGAGAATAGCTTACTGCTCAGCTTGATTGATTGATTGATTGGTGTTGGAGAATAGCTTACTGCTCAGCTTGATTGATTGATTGGTGTTGGAGAATAGCTTACTGCTCAGCTTGATTGATTGATTGGTGTTGGAGAATAGCTTACTGCTCAGCTTGATTGATTGATTGATTGGTGTTGGAGAATAGCTTACTGCTCAGCTTGATTGATTGATTGGTGTTGGAGAATAGCTTACTGCTCAGCTTGATTGATTGATTGGTGTTGGAGAATAGCTTACTGCTCAGCCTGATTGATTGATTGATTGATTGGTGTTGGAGATTAGCTTGCTGCTCAGCTTGATTGATTGATTGATTGGTGTTGGTGAATATCTTACTGCTCTGCCTGATTGATTGATTGATTGGTGTTGGAGAATATCTTACTGCTCAGCCTGATTGATTGATTGATTGGTGTTTTAGAATAGCTTACTGCTCAGCCTGATTGATTGATTGATTGGTGTTGGAGAATAGCTTACTGCTCAGCCTGATTGATTGATTGATTGGTGTTGGAGAATAGCTTACTGCTCAGCCTGATTGATTGATTGGTGTTGGAGATTAGCTTACTGCTCAGCTTGATTGATTGATTGATTGGTGTTGGAGAATAGCTTACTGCTCAGCCTGATTGATTGATTGATTGGTGTTGGAGAATAGCTTACTGCTCAGCCTGATTGATTGGTGTTGGAGAATAGCTTACTGCTCAGCCTGATTGATTGGTGTTGGAGAATAGCTTACTGCTCAGCCTGATTGATTGGTGTTGGAGAATATCTTACTGCTCAGCTTGATTGATTGGTGTTGGAGAATAGCTTACTGCTCAGCCTGATTTATTGATTGGTGTTGGAGAATAGCTTACTGCTCAGCTTGATTGATTGGTGTTGGAGAATAGCTTACTGCTCAGCTTGATTGATTGATTGATTGGTGTTGGAGAATAGCTTACTGCTCAGCTTGATTGATTGATTGGTGTTGGAGAATAGCTTACTGCTCAGCCTGATTGATTGATATACTGTACTCGATATCATCTACTGTATCTTGCCTATGCTGCTCTGTACCATCACTCATTCATATATCCTTATGTACATATTCTTTATTCCCTTACACTGTGTATAAGACAGTAGTTTTTTGGAATTGTTAGTTAGATTACTTGTTGGTTATTACTGCATTGTCGGAACTAGAAGCACAAGCATTTCGCTACACTCGCATTAACATCTGCTAACCATGTGTATGTGACAAATAAAATTTGATTTGATTGATTTGTGTTGGAGAATATCTTACTGCTCAGCCTGCTCAGCTTGATTGATTGATTGGTGTTGGTGAATATCTTACTGCTCAGCCTGATTGATTGGTGTTGGTGAATATCTTACTGCTCAGCCTGATTGATTGATTGATTGATTGGTGTTGGTGAATATCTTACTGCTCAGCTTGATTGACTGAAGTACTTATTGTTGTTTACCCTCATAGTGGAATAATGAGAATCTGTGACACACAGAGTCGAGTATTTCTCATGTTCATTGGAGCAAATGTCACTACGGTGTGACTGAATGGTGAATGAAACAGTTTAATGTGTCTAGTTTTGTTTTCCAAACTCGTTATCAGATCAATATGTAGAGAAAATGTTCAGAAAGTCAATGACCGCCTGCTGTGTTCCCTTAGACTACACACCAGATGAGCAACAAGCAACAAAAACACCTAAACACACACTACTGTGTTCCCTTACACTACACACCACACTAGCAACACGAAAGAAAACACCTACACACACCCTCTAACAAGCTCGTCTGCGCCAGTCGGCCTCCTCAGGGCTTGCGTGGGTGGCGGGAAAGATCCTGCTCTCTGATTGGTTGGCAGCGTGATACTGCCTGCTATACTGCTACAGTGGCAAGGGAGAGCAGGTGAACCCTTTGGAATTACCTGGATTTCTGCATAAATTGATCATAAAATTTGATCTGATCTTCATCTACTGTAAGTCACAACAATAGGACAAACATAGTGAGCTTAAACTAATAACACAGACATTATTGTAATTTTCTGTCTAATTTGAATACATAATTTAATCATTCACAATGTAGGTTGGAAAAAGTATGTGAACCCGCCCCTAGGCTAATGACTTCTCCTAAAGCTCATTGCAGTCAGGAGTCAGCTAACCTGGAGTCCAACCAATGAGACGAGATTGGAGATGTTGGTTAGAGCTGCCTTGTCCTTTAAAAAACACTCACAACATTTGAGTTTGCTTTTCACAAGAAGCACTGCCTGATGTGAACCATGCCTCGAACAAAAGAGATCTCAGAAGACCTCAGAATACGAATGGTTGACTTGCATGAAGCCGGAGAGGGTTACAAAAGTATCTCTAAAAGCCTTGATGTTCATCAGTCCACGGTAAGACATATTGTCTATAAATGGAGAAAGTTCAGCACTGTCCCTCCCTCCCTGTCCCTCCCTCCCTGTCCACTGGCTATCCTTCCCTCCCTCCCTGTCCCTCCCTCCCTGTCCAGTGGCTATCTTTCCCTCCCTGTCCCTCCCTGTCCAGTGGCTATCCCTCCCTCCCTGTCCCTCCCTGTCCAGTGGCTACCCCTCCCTCCCTGTCCCTCCCTCCCTGTCCAGTGGCTATCCCTCCCTCCCTGTCCCTCCCTGTCCAGTGGCTACCCCTCCCTCCCTGTCCCTCCCTCCCTGTCCAGTGGCCATCCCTCCCTCCCCTGTCCCTCCCTGTCCAGTGGTTATCCCTCCCTCCCTATCCCTCCCTCCCTGTCCAGTGGCTATCCCTCCCTCCCTGTCCCTCCCTGTCCAGTGGTTATCCCTCCCTCCCTATCCCTCCCTCCCTGTCCAGTGGCTATCCCTCCCTCCCTGTCCCTCCCTCCCTGTCCCTCCCTGTCCAATGGCTATCCCTCCCTCCCTGTCCAGTGGCTATCCCTCCCTCCCTGTCCCTCCCTGGCCCTCCCTGTCCCTCCCTGTCCAGTGGCTATCCCTCCCTCCCTGTCCCTCCCTGTCCAGTGGCTATCCCTCCCTCCCTGTCCCTCCCTCCCTGTCCAGTGGCTATCCCTCCCTCCCTGTCCCTCCCTGTCCAGTGGTTATCCTTCCTATCCCTCCCTCCCTGTCCAGTGGCTATCCCTCCCTCCCTGTCCCTCCCTGTCCAGTGGCTATCCCTCCCTCCCTGTCCCTCCCTGTCCAGTGGTTATCCCTCCCTCCCTATCCCTCCCTCCCTGTCCAGTGGCTATCCCTCCCTCCCTGTCCCTCCCTCCCTGTCCAGTGGCTATCCCTCCCTCCCTGTCCCTCCCTGTCCAGTGGCTATCCCTCCCTCCCTGTCCCTCCCTGTCCAGTGGTTATCCCTCCCTCCCTATCCCTCCCTCCCTGTCCAGTGGCTATCCCTCCCTCCCTGTCCCTCCCTCCCTGTCCAGTGGCTATCCCTCCCTCCCTGTCCCTCCCTGTCCAGTGGCTATCCCTCCCTCCCTGTCCCTCCCTGTCCAGTGGCTATCCCTCCCTCCCTGTCCCTCCCTGTCCAGTGGTTATCCCTCCCTCCCTGTCCCTCCCTGTCCAGTGGTTATCCCTCCCTCCCTATCCCTCCCTCCCTGTCCAGTGGCTGTGCCTTTAGACTCTAGTCATGTGTCATGTCTGCTGTATCCTTGTCACTCTACCCAGCCCTTACTCCTACTTCCTCAGATGGCCCCTCGATTGCCCTCCCTCTCTTCATCATCAACCCTCCCTCACACCTTACCCTCCCTCTGCCTCGCAGTCCTTAAGACTATTGTCATATCCACTGTATCGCTGTCTGTTTCCCTCCACAACCACCTACTCACCCATCCCTCGTCCCTCAGGCCTCATTTCCTGGCCACTCCGGGACGGTAAAGAAGCAGGACGCCACTGTCGGCCTGCTGATACTCTAGCTGCATTATTTTCTGTGTCACTGCCCTCCAGATCCAGCAGGATGATGGAAGTGTGGAGAGGACCCAGGCTGTCCAAAACGGAAAGCACTCCTCTCTCTCTCGTCCTCCAGAGTGATTGGCCGCAACCAGCCTTGCACCAAATGTCACGATGCATAAAATAGAGTTGTAGACCAAAGAGAGAGAGAGAGATTCTATCTAAGATATGGGCCCTCAGGCTTTCTGCAGTGTAGGATGAGAGAGAGAGAGGAGGGTGACTACACACAGGATCTCTGATAGGGGCCCTGAGGCTGTATGCTGTGTAGGATGAGAGAGAGAGAGAGAGAGAGAGAGAGAGAGAGAGAGAGAGAATGGTGACATTATACAGTGTCTCTGATAGGGGCCCTCAAGCACTTTGTAGTATCTCTTTGCTTAGTCTGTCTAACCCTGACATGACCCAGTCCTACAGTAGAGGAGACCTTCTCAAATCAAATCAAATCAAATGTATTTATATAGCCCTTCGTACATCAGCTGATATCTCAAAGTGCTGTAAAGAAACCCAGCCTAAAACCCCAAACAGCAAGCAATGCAGGTGTAGAAGCACGGTGGCTAGGAAAAACTCCCTAGAAAGGCCAAAACCTAGGAAGAAACCTAGAGAGGAACCAGGCTATGTGGGGTGGCCAGTCCCCTTCTGGCTGTGCCGGGTGGAGATTATAACAGAACATGGCCAAGATGTTCAAATGTTCATAAATGACCAGCATGGTCGTATAATAATAAGGCAGAACAGTTGAAACTGGAGCAGCAGCACAGTCAGATGGACTGGGGACAGCAAGGAGTCATCATGTCAGGTCCTGGGGCATGGTCCTAGGGCTCAGGTCCTCCGAGAGAGAGAAAGAAAGAGAGGAGAGAATTAGAGAACGCACACTTAGATTCACACAGGACAACGAATAGGACAGGAGAAGTACTCCAGATATAACAAACTGACCCTAGCCCCCCGACACATAAACTACTGCAGCATAAATACTGGAGGCTGAGACAGGAGGGGTCAGGAGACACTGTGGCCCCATCCGAGGACACCCCCGGACAGGGCCAAACAGGAAGGATATAACCCCACCCACTTTGCCAAAGCACAGCCCCCACACCACTAAAGGGATATCTTCAACCACCAACTTACCATCCTGAGACAAGGCTGAGTATAGCCCACAAAGATCTCTGCCATGGCACAACCCAAGGGGGGGCGCCAACCCAGACAGGATGACCACATCCGTGAATCAACCCACTCAGGTGACGCACCCCTTCCAGGGACGGCATGAGAGAGCCCCAGTAAGCCAGTGACTCAGCCCCTGTAATAGGGTTAGAGGCAGAGAATCCCAGTGGAAAGAGGGGAACCGGCCAGGCAGAGACAGCAAGGGCGGTCCCTGACTTGACCCAGTCCTACAGTAGAGGAGACTGACTCCCTGACTTGACCCAGTCCTACAGTAGAGGAGCCTGTCTCCCTGACTTGACCCAGTCCTACAGTAGAGGAGACTGACTCCCTGACTTGACCCAGTCCTACAGTAGAGGAGACTGTCTCCCTGACTTGACCCAGTCCTACAGTAGAGGAGACTGTCTCCCTGACTTGACCCAGTCCTACAGTAGAGGAGACTGTCTCCCTGACTTGACCCAGTCCTACAGCAGAGGAGACTGACTCCCTGACTTGACCCAGTCCTACAGTAGAGGAGACTGTCTCCCTGACTTGACCCAGTCCTACAGTAGAGGCTGTCTCCCAGCCTTGACCCAGTCCTACAGCAGATGAGCCAGCAGACATGTTGCGTCCCAATGCTTTCTGTAATAAGGAGCAGTGTTCTCCACTAGAGCAGAATAATCACTACAATATTTTCTCTGGAAATTTGGACTGTCCATATGCTGCTTCCTTTCAACGAGCGCATTGACTCCTATCCAAGGTAGTGCACTATGTAGGGAATCAGGTGCCATGTGGGACTCGGCCAGTGTGTAGAGTCCAGGGGAAATTTGGACTGTCCATATGCTGCTTCCTTTCAACGAGCGCATTGACTCTTATCCAAGGTAGTGCACTATGTAGGGAATCAGGTGTCGTTTGGCTGAGTCAATGAGACTTCATTCAGCTGTCCTCTCATCGTTTGGCTGAGTCAATGAGACTTCATTCAGCTGTCCTCCTCTCATCGTTTGGCTGAGTCAATGAGACCTCATTCAGCTGTCCTCCTCTCATCGTTTG
The DNA here is from genome assembly GCF_018296145.1 of Oncorhynchus tshawytscha. Taxonomy (NCBI): domain Eukaryota; kingdom Metazoa; phylum Chordata; class Actinopteri; order Salmoniformes; family Salmonidae; genus Oncorhynchus; species Oncorhynchus tshawytscha. Next base: position 95,737 of record NW_024609495.1, read on the forward strand.
GCTGACCCAATGAGACTTTATTCAGCTGTCCTCCTCTCAGCTGTCCTCCTCTCAGCTGTCCTCCTCTCATCGTTTGGCTGACTCAATGAGACTTCATTCAGCTGTCCTCCTCTCATCGTTTGGCTGACTCAATGAGACATTATTCAGCTGTCCTCCTCTCATCGTTTGGCTGACTCAATGCAGCTGTCCTCCTCTCATCGTTTGTTGGTTTATAAAACAGTGGTCTGTTTGCTGTCAGACTCCTTGGGAAAGACCAAAACATATCTCTGTCTTATGACAAAGCACTATCTTACAGGACCCAAGGTTCATGGACTCTTTGGAATCTTTGTCTAGCCGAGATGGGCAGGGTTTGCACTTTTGAGATTATTCTATTGGTTCCATTGAAATGATTTTGAGGTGTATTTGAACCCAGGTCTGATCCTCACACCTGACCCACTGCTCTCTCTCTGTCTCTCTCTCTCTCTCTCTCTCTCTCTCTATCTCTCTGTCTCTGTCTCTGTCTCTCTGTCTCTCTCTCTCTCTCTCTCTGTCTCTGTCTCTCTCTCTGTCTCTCTCTCTTTGTCTCTCTCTGTGTCTCTCTCTGTGTCTCTCTCTGTCTCTCTCTCTCTCTCTCTCTCTCTCTCTCTCTCTCTCTCTCTCTCTCTCTGTCTCTCTCTCTCTCTCTCTCTCTCTCTCTCTCTCTCTCTCCCACTCCCTCTCTCTCTCTCTCTCTGTCTCTCTCTCTCTCTCTCTCTCTCTCTCTCTCTCTCTCTCTCTGTCTCTCTCTCTCTCTCTCTCTCTCTCTCTCTCTCTCTCTGTCTCTCTCTCTCTCTCTCTCTCTCTCTCTCTCTCTCTCTCTCTCTCTCTCTCTCTCTCTGTCTCTCTCTCTCTCTCTCTCTCTCTCTCTCTCTCTCTCTCTCTCTCTCTCTCTCTGTCTCTCTCTCTCTGTGTCTCTCTCCCCTCCCTCTCTCTCTCTCTCTCTCTCTCTCTCTCTGTCTCTGTCTCTCTCTCTGTCTCTCTCTCTCTCTGTCTCTCTCTCTCCCTCTCTCTCTCTCTCCATCCCTCCCCCTCCCTCCCATTGGTCAGGGAGTAGTAATGTTGCCGAGGGGGAGAACAGAGAACTGATGTGTGGAGTCACATTGTTTCCCCACTCGTCTAGAGAACAGACACACGTGTGTGTGTGTATCAGTTAGCTGACTGTGAATTGACACACACACACACACACACACGCACACGCGCGCACATAGTTGGCAGTGGAAATAGCCACGGCACAAAATGAAATGTGGTCATCGTATTGATCTATTGATGCAGTCCTTTAGAAGCCTCCAGACTGAGCAGAATCAACTCAGAGTGTGTGTGGGGAGACATATTGGCATTACTGGAAAATACATCAATGTATCCCCATTCTCCCAAATGATCTCTTTCCAGCCAAGCTCTCAGGCTCTATAGAACCCTGTTCCCTATATAGCACACTACTTTAGACCAGGACCCTATAGAACCCTGTTCCCTATATAGCACACTACTTTAGACCAGGACCCGATAGAACCCTGTTCCCTATATAGTGCCCTACTTTAGACCAGAGCCCTATAGAACCCTATTCCCTATATAGTGCACTACTTTAGTCCGGGGCCCTATAGAACCCTATTCCCTATATAATGCACTACTTTAGACCAGAGCCCTATAGAACCCTATTCCCTATATAGTGCACTACTTTAGACAAGGACCCTATAGAACACTATTCCCTATGTAGTGCACTACTTTAGACCAACATTAATTTCTGAATGTTTCTACCAGACTAGAATATGAGCTTCACATTTCTTGTAGAAGAGTTGAAACAATATCATTATTTTAATCTCACAAAGACACGGTGGTTGGAACCAAAAAAATCTCAAATGTGGTCTCTGGTCTCATGTCCATTGCTCGTGGTTCTTGGACACAGCAAGTCTCTTCTTATTATTGGTGTCCTTTAGTAGTGGTTTCTTTGCAGCAATTCAACCATGAAGGTCTGATTCACTCAGTCTCCTCTGAACAGTTGAGATGTGTCTGTATCTTGAACTCTGTGAAGCTTTTATTTTGGGCTGCAATTTCTGAGGGGCAGTTAAAACTCTAATGAACTTATCCTCTGTAGCAGAGGGAACTCTAATGAACTTATCCTCTGTAGCAGAGGGAACTCTAATGAACTTATCCTCTGTAGCAGAGGGAACTCTAATGAACTTATCCTCTGCAGCAGAGGGATCTCTAATGAACTTATCCTCTGTAGCAGAGGGAACTCTAATGAACTTATCCTCTGTAGCAGAGGGAACTCTAATGAACTTATCCTCTGTAGCAGAGGGATCTCTAATGAACTTATCCTCAGCAGCAGAGGGCATGAACTTAGGCAGAGGGACTCTAATGAACTTATCCTCAGCAGCAGAGGTAACTCTAATGAACTTATCCTCTACGGCAGAGGGAACTCTAATGAACTTATCCTCAGCAGCAGAGGGAACTCTAATGAACTTATCCTCAGCAGCAGAGGGAACTCTAATGAACTTATCCTCTCAGAACTTATCCTCAGCAGCAGAGGGAACTCTAATGAACTTATCCTCAGCAGCAGAGGGAACTCTAATGAACTTATCCTCAGCAGCAGAGGGAACTCTAATGAACTTATCCTCAGCAGCAGAGGGAACTCTAATGAACTTATCCTCAGCAGCAGAGGGAACTCTACTGAACCTACCCTCAGCTTTAGGAAACTCTGGGTCTTAATTTCCTGTGCCGATCCTCATGAGAGCCAGTTTCATCACAGGGCTTGATGGTTTTCCGACTGCACTTGAAGAAACTTTCAAAGTTCTTGAAATGTTCCGTGTTGACTGACCTTCATGTCTTAAAGTAATGATGGACTGTCGTTTCTCTTTGCTTATTTGAGCTGTTCTTGCCATAATATGGACTTGGTCTTTTACCAAATAAGGCTATCTTCTCTATACCACCCCTACCTTGTCACAACACAACTGATTGGCTCAAATGCATTAAGAATTACACAAATTCAATTTTAACAAGGCACACCTGTTAATTAAAAAAAACACTCCAGGTGACTACCTCATGAAGCTGGTTGAGAGAATGCCAAGAATGTGCAAAAGCTGTTATCAAGGCAAAGGCTGGCTACTTTGATGAATCTCAAATATAACATATATGATGATTTACTTAACACTGTTTTTTGTTTTCACACTACATGATTCCTATTCCTATTTTATATATTATATATTTATATATTCCATTTCATAGTGTTGATGTCTTCACTATTCAGTGTATGAAATAGTGCAAAAAAGAAAGAATAATGAGTGGGTGTGTCCTAACTTTTGACTGATGTCATTTGGAACGCGTATTTAAGTGTCAGTCACCTTTAATTGGATCTGACAAGAACAAGATGTATCCGTGTTTCCTAACTCAATATTGTCTCATTTCCCACACACGCTATTATTCCATACGAGCCCAAGGCAAATACAATTAGGATGTTTACACACGGTGGCAAATGTATTATTGTGGTAGAGAGCCGGACGGACCTGGCATGTGACTGAGACTGGTGTCGTCAGACTGTCTGTAACACTCGATTGGACAATCTGAGGTCATGTGACTGAGACTGGTGTCGTCAGACTGTCTGTAACACTCGATTGGACAATCTGAGGTCATGTGACTGAGACTGGTGTCGTCAGACTGTCTGTAACACTCGATTGGACAATCTGAGGTCATGTGACTGAGACTGGTGACTGTCAGACTGAATATATTTCTGTCTGTAACGTCGTCAACACTGGATTGGACAATCTGAGGTCATGTGACTGAGACTGGTGTCGTCAGACTGTAGAACCTGTAACGTAACACTCTATTGGACAATCTGAGGTCATGTGACTGAGACTGGTGGTTGGAATATATTTCCCCAACCCGTGTTGGTTCCAGGTAGAACCTTCCTGGTTCTCTGGTTCCAGGTCTTTCTGGTTCTCTCTGGTTCGAACCCTTGTTGGTTCCAGGTAGAACCTGTGTTGGTTCCAGGTAGAACCTCTTTGGTTCCTGAACCCTTGTTGGTCAGGTAGAACCCTGTGTGTGTGTGTGTGTGTGTGTGTGTGTGTGTGTGTGTGTGTGTGTGTGTGTGTGTGTGTGTGTGTGTGTGTGTGTGTGTCAATGGAGAGAGGTGATATCAGCTACCAGCTAGCGGTACACTCTTAGAACCTGGGTTCCAAAAGGGTTCTTAGGCTGTCCCCAGAAGGAGTAACCCTTGTTGGTTCCAGTAGAGCCCTTGTTGGTTCCATGTGGAAAGTAGAACCCTTGTTGGTTCTAGGTGGAACCCTTGTTGGTTCCAGGTAGAACCTTTGTTGGTTCCAGGTAGAATACTTGTTGGTTACTGTTGACCAGGTAGAACCCTTGTTGACCAGCTCATCCATCTGGTAGACCCTCATGAAAACTTGTTGGTTTCAGGTAGAACCTCATGAAAACCAGTGTCTGGTTCCACCTCATGAAAACCCTTGTCTGGTTCCATTTGTCAGAAAACCAGGTCAGTATCTGGTGTGACCCCCATTTACCTCATGAAAACCAGTCAGTATCTGGTGTGATCATTTACCTCATGAAAACCAGTCAGTATCTGGTCATGAAAACCAGACCCCATTTACCTCATGAAAACCAGTCAGTGTCTGGTGGGATCATTTACATGAAAACCAGTCAGTATCTGGTGTGGGAAAACCAGTCATTTACCCATGAAAACCAGTCAGTGTCTGGTGTGACCATTTACCTCATGAAAACCAGTCAGTATCTGGTGTGACCCCCATTTACCTCATGAAAACCAGTCAGTATCTGGTGTGACCCCCCATTTACCTCATGAAAACCAGTCAGTATCTGGTGTGACCCCCATTTACCTCATGAAAACCAGTCAGTATCTGGTGTGACCCCCCCATTTACCATTTCATGAAAACCAGTCAGTATCTTGTGTGACCCCCATTTACCTCATGAAAACCAGTCAGTATTTGGTGTGACCCCCATTTACCTCAGATCATTTACCTCATGAAAACCAGCATGAAAACCAGTCAGTATCTGGTGTGAGCCCCATTTACCTCATGAAAACCAGTCAGTATTTGGTGTGACCCCCATTTACCTCAGGCAGCGAGACACATCTCCTTCTCACAGAGTTTATCAGGATGTTGATTGTGGAATGTTGTCCCACTCTTCTTCAATGGCTGTGAGAAGTTGATGGATATTTGGTGGGAACTGGAACACTCTGTCATTCACGTCGATCCTGAGCATCCCAAACGTGCTCAATGGGTGACGTGTCTGGTGAGTATGCAGGTCATGGAAGAACTGGGACATTTTCAGTATCCAGGAATTGCGTTCAGACCCTTGCAACGTAAGGCTGTGCATTATCATGCTGAAACATGAGGTGATGGAGGTGGATTAATGGCACGACAATGGGCCTCAGGATCTCTTCACGGTATCTCTGTGCATTCAAATTGCAATCGATAAAATACAATTGTGTTCGTTGTCTGTAGCTTATGCCTGCCCACACCATAACCCCACCACCACCATGGGGCACTCTGTTCCACAACATTGACGTTGACATCAGCAAACCGCTCGCCCACACGACGCCATACACATGATCTGAGGCCAGTTGGACGTTCTGCCAAATTCTCTAAAAGGACGTTGGGAGGGGACTTATGGTAGATAAATTCACATTACATTCTCTGGCAACAGCTCTGGTGGACATTCCTGCAGTCAGCATGCCAATTGCAACACTCCCTCAAAACTCAAGACATCTGTGGCATTGTGTTGTGTGACAAAACTGCACATTTTTAGAGTGGCCTTTTTAATTGTCTCCCAGCACAAGGTGCACCTGTGTAATGATCACGCTGTCAGCTTCAGGACGTTGCCACATCTGTCAGGTGGATGGATTACTCACTAACAGGGAAGTGCATATGAAACATTTCTGGGATGTTTTTATTTCAGCTCGTGAAACATGGAACGAAGACATGGAACAAAGACGCAGCTCATCAGTATAAATGCATACGGCCTTGGGCCTATAGGGAATAGTGGGTGTTTTGCAGCAGGATCTGTAGCAAATGCTATCAAATATAGTAAATCGACACGCCGCGTAAATATACTAATGTGTGGAATTACAGTTTCCCTTCCATTTTGTCTCATGTCTGTCAGAACCCATTGATAGACATCAGAATCCCCGAGTTAGTTCCCGGGAAACTGAGGAAATAATCGGCCGATTGTTTGTTGTATAGAGCCTTGTGACAGGCTGGTGGTTCCTCACTGCAGTCTGAGGGAGAAAATGACACGGTTCAGACCACATGATGTTTACATCTACTAAATGTCTTACAATCACTCTTCCTTGTTCTTTTCTACTGGCGGAGGTCAACCGCTAGTTATATTCATCTCTGAAATGATCAGGGGGCCGAGTTACAACACTAGGTCTTTTGTATTGCGTAGCCTTGTGACAGACGCGATGGGTTTTCTCACACATACAGTAGTAGCCTGAGGGATCCGATGCAATGAAACAGCCAACTGTCTGACTGGAGTAGACAGGCAGTGTGTGTCATGATGTGCTTTCGGGCTCAATGGTTGGCTGAGGGTGACGTGGGAGGAGACCGGGAGGTATTCCAGTGACACATTAAGATTCTAGAATCCGTAACCCTTCTAGAACACATATAGAGAGACCTACAGTGGCCCGGAGGGTCAAACTGTTCTGGCCCACTATAGAGACCTGCTTTTAGATAGTTTCTACTTTACATTTCTACTTCAGTTTTTTTTTTTTAAACTTTTCGTTGGTCTGCTTTGTATCAACCCAAAATGACTCCCTGTTGCCAAGTGCACTACTTTTGACCAGGGAATAGAATTGTATTTGTGACACAACCTATGATTTCTATGAAAAGATCAAGGTGAATACAATCATCTGAAATTACTGTAGCTGCTTTCAGACACCCAGTGTGCTGCATTCCCCAAGGTGACTGGCTTTGATCCCAAATTACTAGCAGCAACCCTCCCTGATCTTACTGTGGTGTGTCCCCAAGTGTTTGTCCCTCATTCTCACCCTCCCAGTTCTCCACTCTCTCTGTCTCTGTCTCTGAAACGGAGGCTGGTCCCTGCTAGATTCTTCCCTCTCCCCATCCCTGTTCTTCCCTCTCTCTCTCTCTCTCTCTCTCTCTCTGTCTCTCTCTCTGTCTGTCTACCTCTCTGTCTCTCTCTCTCTGTCTGTCTATCTCTCTGCCTCTCTCTCTCTCTCTCTCTCTCTCTCTCTCTCTGTCTCTGTCTGTCTCTCTCTCTCTCTCTCTCTCTCTCTCTCCCTCTCTCTCTCTGTCTGTCTATCTCTCTGTCTCTCTTTCTCTCTCTCTCTCCCTCTCTCTGTTGGGACTGAGGAGGCTGGTCCCTGCTAGTCGTAGATTCTTCCCTCTCTCTCTCTCTCTCTCTCTCTCTCTCTAACTCTCTCTCTCTCTCTGTTGGGACTGAGGAGGCTCGTCCCTGCTAGTCGTAGGTTCTTCCCTCTCACACTAATGTTCCCCCTCTCCGAGACAAAGGGATTTGAAGACTGGAGGATTTGTCAGGCTCTGACACTCGCAGGCTATATTTCAACCCATCCATCTCTGTGGGATAATAGAGTACCCTGCCTTTTCAACGCCTTCAGGAGTGACCAGTTATCACAAGCCACCAGCTCCACCATTAATAAAACCAGGGGAAGGGGAGGAGGTGAGAAGAGGTGAAAGAGAAAGGGGGATATGAGGGGAACAGGGGGGGGAGGGGAAAGAAAGAAAGGGGGATATGAGGGGAACAGGGGGAAAGAAAGGGGGGGGATATGAGGGGAACAGGATGGGGGAGAAAGAAAGGGGCATGAAAAGGAGGAGGAGGAAGGAAGGAAGGAAGGAAGGATGAAAGGAAGGAAGGAAGGAAGGAAGGAGAGGAAGGAAGGAAGGAAGGAAGGAAGGAAGGAAGGAATGTTGAGAGATGGAGGGAAGGAATGAGAGATGAGGAAAGGAATGAGAGATGGTGGGAGGAATTAAGTCAGATACTATAGCTGTAGCAGTCAACAGCGTGATGGGTGATGGGTAACTTTGATCTAGATAAGCACAGAGAAACAAAGAAGAGGAGGGAGGGAGAGGGAGGAGGAGAGAGAGGGAGGAAGAGAGAGGGAGGAAGAGAGAGGGAGGGGGGAGAGGGAGGGGGAGAGGAGAGGGGGAGAGGGAGGAAGAGAGAGGGAGGAAGAGAGAGGGAGGAGGAGAGAGAGGGAGGGAGAGAGAGGGGGAGAGGGAGGGAGGAGGAGGGAGAGGGAGAGGGGGAGAGAGAGGGAGAGGGAGATAAAGAGGGAGGGAGGGAGGGAGGGAGGGAGGGAGGGAGGGAGGGAGGGAGGGGAGGGAGGGAGGGAGGGGAGAGCACTCTGCCCTCCTCAACATCTCTTTGTTTATGAGGAGGTTAGATTTAACTCCATCACATCACACAGCAACCTGGCGAGTAAGGAGAGGGGGACTGGGGGAGGGACGAAGGGAGAGATGGGTGGGAGGGATGGGGAAGGTTAGTAGAGGGTATATGATAGAATTACAAGCTACGTTTTAAGGAAGAAATAAGCATCGGTATGAAACCGAAAAATAAAAGAAGTTTCCATGACCATGGGGCTGTTACTGTTACCGTATTACCACCACACCGGCGGCCACGAGGCATGACCATGGGGCTGTTACTGTTACCGTATTACCACCACACCGGCGGCCACGAGGCATGACCATGGGGCTGTTACTGTTACCGTATTACCACCACACCGGCGGCCACGAGGCATGACCATGGGGCTGTTACTGTTACCGTAAACCACCACACCGGCGGCCAGGAGGCATGACCATGGGGCTGTTACTGTTACCGTATTACCACCACACCGGCGGCCACGAGGCATGACCATGGGGCTGTTACTGTTACCGTATTACCACCACACCGGCGGCCACGAGGCATGACCATGGGGCTGTTACTGTTACCGTATTACCACCACACCGGCGGCCACGAGGCATGACCATGGGGCTGTTACTGTTACCGTATTACCACCACACCGGCGGCCACGAGGCATGACCATGGGGCTGTTACTGTTACCGTATTACCACCACACCGGCGGCCAGGAGGCATGACCATGGGGCTGTTACTGTTACCGTATTACCACCACACCGGCGGCCACGAGGCATGACCACAGATGAATCATGACTGCAGTCAAATTCCACGTGACCGTTTTCTCACGGTAACTAGTCTCCCTCCTGAGTTGTGATGCTGCTGATGGTCACTAGTAGCGTATCAAACCTTTCGCTTTGTTTATAATCATCATTAGAGTCCCATCATGCAGCCTTAGAATGTATCAAACATTAAAGCATCTATCCCGACATTTGTATCACAACTAAAGTTACATTATCAACTCTAAATTAAACATTTAGGAGGATCTGTGTCTGCTCAACACAGAATAGCCGCATGTTCTCACTCCCTCAAATCGTTTAGAGAAAATATCCTTTCTATTTTATATCTTGTTTCTTTTAAACCTGTCTGAAAATAAATCATGGATTTTTTTTTTTTGTGATGGTGTAGGTTATATTAAATAGATTTATCAGACTTTGTCGTGGTCGTCATATGGAGGACACCAAGGTGCAGCATGGTAAGCGTACATTCTACTTTATTAAACGAATGCAACACTGAACAAACCGTGACGCTAATCTAGCTAGTGCAGACAGGCAACTAAACATAGAATAACAACCCACAAAATACCCAAGGAATATGGCTGCCTAAATATGGTTCCCAATCAGAGACAACGATAAACAGCTGCCTCTGATTGAGAACCAATCTAGGCAACCATAGACATATAAACACCTAGATATACAAAACCCCTAGACAATACAAAACCCCTAGACAATACAAAACCCCCTAGACAATACAAAACCCCCTAGACAATACAAAACCCCCTAGACAATACAAAACCCCTAGACAATACAAAACCCTCACCCTCGTCACACTCTGACCTAACCAAAATACTAAAGAAAACAAAGATAACTAAGGTCAGGGCGTGACAGACTTTTTAAAATGTAGATGTTGGATGATTTGCTTAAAGGCTATGCATGGAAACAAGGATATATACTAAATGTGTTTATGTTAATTAACGGTCAATTACCAACATAAAGGCAGTTGTTTGCTTGACAATCACCAGCTGACAAAACATTTCATGACCACAACAGCCCTACGAGCACCACAATGCCCCGTTCCACTCATTCTCTACCCCCCTGGCTGGTTTTCCAGCACACAGCTATGACCTACGACAGCGGCCATGTTTTTTGTATTGTACTTCAAACGATGTGTAGGCAGGTTGTTTTAGGATTCAAACCCTCTCGAACAGCCTCATTAATACTGTTAGAGGAGGTGGGTTTCCACACTAATGCGATGTGTGCCTTGTACAAGGTAAAGTATTGGATCGTTCACAGACCACAGTGATGCATTATCCCGTACCTTCATAGTGATGCATTATCCTGTACCTCCACAGTGATGCATTATCTGTACCTTCATAGTGATGCATTATCCTGTACCTCCACAGTGATGCATTATCTGTGCCTTCATAGTGATGCATTATCCCGTACGTTCATAGTGATGCATTATCCATACATTCATAGTGATGTATTATCCTGTACCTTCAAGCGATGCATTATCCGTACCTTCATAGTGATGCATTATCTGTGCCTTCATAGTGATGCATTATCCGTACCTTCATAGTGATGCATTATCCGTACCTTCATAGTGATGCATTATCCATACCTTCATAGTGATGTATTATCCTGTACCTTCAAGCGATGCATTATCCGTACCTTCATAGTGATGCATTATCTGTGCCTTCATAGTGATGCATTATCCATACCTTCATAGTGATGCATTATCCATACATTCAAAGTGATGCATTATCCGTACCTTCATAGTGATGCATTATCCATACCTTCATAGTGATGCATTATCCCGTACCTTCATAGTGATGCATTATCCGTACCTTCATGGTGATGCATTATCCGTACCTTCACAGTGATGCATTATCCATACCTTCATAGTGATGCGTTATCTGTGCCTCCATAGTGATGCATTATCATATACCTTCATAGTGATGCATTATCCCGTACCTTCATAGTGATGCATTACCCGTACATTCATGGTGATGCATTATCCATACCTCCATAGTGATGCATTATCCGTACCTTCATAGTGATGCATTATCTGTACCTTCATAGTGATGCATTATCCGTACCTTCACAGTGATGTATTATCCGTACCTTTATAGTGATGCATTATCCCTGTACCTTCATAGTGATGCATTATCCCTGTACCTTCATCGTGATGCATTATCCGTACCGTCATAGTGATGCATTATCCGTACCTTTTTATGAAATGAAAGCAGCCTTTGCTTTTCTACTGACAACACCGGGAGGCTTGATGGAGCTGTGTTGTCTTGTAGTAATGTGGTGCCTGACTGTATTTCCTTACACATTTACTTTAGCAAAACACATCAACAGTCATAATAGCATCCTTTAGGTGGTCAGTAGGTGGTCAGTAGGTGGTCAGTAGGTGGTCAGTAGGAGGTCAGTAGGAGGTCAGTAGGTGGTCTGTAGGTGGTCAGTAGGTGGTCAGTAGGAGGTCAGTAGGAGGTCAGTAGGTGGTCAGAAGGAGGTCAGTAGGAGGTCAGTAGGTGGTCAGTAGGAGGTCAGTAGGTGGTCTGTAGGTGGTCAGAGGGAGGTCAGTAGGAGGTCAGTAGGTGGTCAGAAGGAGGTCAGTAGGTGGTCAGTAGGTGGTCAGTAGGAGGTCAGTAGGTGGTCAGTAGGAGGTCAGTAGCTCAGACAGATAGATTATTGGTTAGTAGGAGGTCAGTAGGTGGTCAGTAGGTGGTCAGTAGTTGGTCTGTAGGTGATCAGTAGGTGGTCAGAAGGAGGTCAGAAGGAGGTCAGTAGGTGATCAGTAGGAGGTCAGTAGGTGGTCAGTAGGAGGTCAGTAGGTGGTCAGTAGGTGGTCAGAAGGAGGTCAGAAGGAGGTCAGTAGGTGATCAGTAGTTGGTCTGTAGGTGATCAGTAGGTGGTCAGAAGGAGGTCAGTAGGAGGTCAGTAGGTGATCAGTAGGAGGTCAGTAGGTGGTCAGTAGGGGGTCAGTAGGTGGTCAGTAGGTGGTCAGAAGGAGGTCAGAAGGAGGTCAGTAGGTGGTCAGTAGGTGGTCAGTAGGTGGTCAGTAGGTGGTCAGAAGGAGGTCAGAAGGAGGTCAGTAGGTGGTCAGTAGGTGGTCAGTAGGAGGTCAGTAGGTGATCAGTAGGTGGTCAGAAGGTGGTCAGTAGGTGGTCAGTAGGGGGTCAGTAGCTCAGACAGATAGATTAATGGTCAGTAGGAGGTCAGTAGGAGGTCAGTAGGTACTCAGTAGGTGGTCAGTAGGTGATCAGTAGTTCAGATAGATTATTGGTCAGTAGGAGGTCAGTAGGTGGTCAGTAGGTGGTCAGTAGGAGGTCAGTAGGTGATCAGTAGGTGGTCAGTAGTTGATCAGTAGCTCAGATAGATTAATGGTCAGTAGGTGATCAGTAGTTCAGATAGTTTATTGGTCAGTAGGAGGTCAGTAGGAGGTCAGTAGCTCAGATAGATTATTGGTCTGTAAGAGGTCAGTAGGTGGTCAGTAGGTGATCAGTAGTTCAGATAGATTAATGGTCAGTAGGAGGTCAGTAGGTGATCAGTAGGTGGACAGTAGGTGGTCAGTAGGAGGTCAGTAGGTGATCAGTAGGTGGTCAGTAGGTGATCAGTAGCTCAGATAGATTAATGGTCAGTAAGAGGTCAGTAGGAGGTCAGTAGGTGATCAGTAACTCAGATAGATTAATGGTCAGTAAGAGGTCAGTATGAGGACAGTAGGTCAGTAGGTGATCAGTAGTTCATGTAGATTAATGGTCAGTAAGAGGTCAGTAGGAGGTCAGTAGGTCAGTAGGGGATCAGTAGTTCATATAGATTAATGGTCAGTAAGAGGTCAGTAGGAGGTCAGTATGTAGTCAGTAGGAGGTCAGTATATAGTCAGTAGGAGGTCAGTAGGAGGTCAGTATATAGTCAGTAGGAGGTCAGTATATAGTCAGTAGGAGGTCAGTATGTAGTCAGTAGGAGGTCAGTATGTAGTCAGTAGGAGGTCAGTATGTAGTCAGTAGGAGGTCAGTATGTAGTCAGTAGGAGGTCAGTATGTAGTCAGTAGGAGGTCAGTAGGAGGTCAGTATATAGTCAGTAGGAGGTCAGTATGTAGTCAGTAGGAGGTCAGTATATAGTCAGTAGGAGGTCAGTATGTAGTCAGTAGGAGGTCAGTATGTAGTCAGTAGGAGGTCAGTATGTAGTCAGTAGGAGGTCAGTATGTAGTCAGTAGGAGGTCAGTATGTAGTCAGTAGGAGGTCAGTATGTAGTCAGTAGGAGGTCAGTAGGAGGTCAGTATGTAGTCAGTAGGAGTTCAGTATGTAGTCAGTAGGAGGTCAGTATGTAGTCAGTAGGAGGTCAGTATGTAGTCAGTAGGAGGTCAGTATGTAGTCAGTAGGAGGTCAGTATGTAGTCAGTAGGAGGTCAGTATGTAGTCAGTAAGAGGTCAGTATGTAGTCAGTAGGAGGTCAGTATGTAGTCAGTAGGAGGTCAGTATATAGTCAGTAGGAGGTCAGTATGTAGTCAGTAGGAGGTCAGTAGGTCAGTAAGGGATCAGTATGTAGTCAGTAGGAGGTCAGTAGGTCAGTAGGAGGTCAGTATGTAGTCAGTAGGAGGTCAGTATGTAGTCAGTAGGAGGTCAGTATGTAGTCAGTAGGAGGTCAGTATGTAGTCAGTAGGAGGTCAGTAGGTCAGTAGGGGATCAGTATGTAGTCAGTAGGAGGTCAGTAGGTCAGTAGGAGGTCAGTATGTAGTCAGTAGGAGGTCAGTATGTAGTCAGTAGGAGGTCAGTAGGAGGTCAGTAGGAGGTCAGTAGGAGGTCAGTATGTAGTCAGTAGGAGGTCAGTATGTAGTCAGTAGGAGGTCAGTATGTAGTCAGTAGGAGGTCAGTATATAGTCAGTAGGAGGTCAGTATGTAGTCAGTAGGAGGTCAGTAGGTCAGTAGGGGATCAGTATGTAGTCAGTAGGAGGTCAGTAGGTCAGTAGGAGGTCAGTATGTAGTCAGTAGGAGGTCAGTATGTAGTCAGTAGGAGGTCAGTATGTAGTCAGTAGGAGGTCAGTATGTAGTCAGTAGGAGGTCAGTAGGTCAGTAGGGGATCAGTATGTAGTCAGTAGGAGGTCAGTAGGTCAGTAGGAGGTCAGTATGTAGTCAGTAGGAGGTCAGTATGTAGTCAGTAGGAGGTCAGTAGGAGGTTAGGAGGTCAGTAGGAGGTCAGTAGGAGGTCAGTATGTAGTCAGTAGGAGGTCAGTATGTAGTCAGTAGGAGGTCAGTATGTAGTCAGTAGGAGGTCAGTAGGAGGTCAGTATGTAGTCAGTAGGAGGTCAGTATGTAGTCAGTAGGAGGTCAGTATGTAGTCAGTATGTAGTCAGTAGGACGTCAGTATGTAGTCAGTAGGAGGTCAGTATGTAGTCAGTAGGAGGTCAGTATGTAGTCAGTAGGAGGTCAGTATTTAGTCAGTAGGAGGTCAGTAGGAGGTCAGTATGTAGTCAGTAGGAGGTCAGTATGTAGTCAGTAGGAGGTCAGTATATAGTCAGTAGGAGGTCAGTATGTAGTCAGTAGGAGGTCAGTAGGTCAGTAGGGGATCAGTATGTAGTCAGTAGGAGGTCAGTAGGTCAGTAGGAGGTCAGTATGTAGTCAGTAGGAGGTCAGTATGTAGTCAGTAGGAGGTCAGTATGTAGTCAGTAGGAGGTCAGTATGTAGTCAGTAGGAGGTCAGTAGGTCAGTAGGGGGATCAGTATGTAGTCAGTAGGAGGTCAGTAGGTCAGTAGGAGGTCAGTATGTAGTCAGTAGGAGGTCAGTATGTAGTCAGTAGGAGGTCAGTAGGAGGTCAGTAGGAGGTCAGTAGGAGGTCAGTATGTAGTCAGTAGGAGGTCAGTATGTAGTCAGTAGGAGGTCAGTATGTAGTCAGTAGGAGGTCAGTAGGAGGTCAGTAGGAGGTCAGTATGTAGTCAGTAGGAGGTCAGTATGTAGTCAGTAGGAGGTCAGTATGTAGTCAGTATGTAGTCAGTAGGAGGTCAGTATGTAGTCAGTAGAAGGTCAGTATGTAGTCAGTAGGAGGTCAGTATGTAGTCAGTAGGAGGTCAGTAGGAGGTCAGTAGGAGGTCAGTATGTAGTCAGTAGGAGGTCAGTATGTAGTCAGTAGGAGGTCAGTATGTAGTCAGTAGGAGGTCAGTAGGAGGTCAGTATGTAGTCAGTAGGAGGTCAGTATGTAGTCAGTAGGAGGTCAGTAGGAGGTCAGTATGTAGTCAGTAGGAGGTCAGTATGTAGTCAGTAGGAGGTCAGTATGTAGTCAGTATGTAGTCAGTAGGAGGTCAGTAGGAGGTCAGTATGTAGTCAGTAGGAGGTCAGTATGTAGTCAGTAGGAGGTCAGTATGTAGTCAGTAGGAGGTCAGTATGTAGTCAGTAGGAGGTCAGTATGTAGTCAGTAGGAGGTCAGTATGTAGTCAGTAGGAGGTCAGTATGTAGTCAGTAGGAGGTCAGTATGTAGTCAGTAGGAGGTCAGTATATAGTCAGTAGGAGGTCAGTATGTAGTCAGTAGGAGGTCAGTAGGTCAGTGGGGGATCAGTATGTAGTCAGTAGGAGGTCAGTAGGTCAGTAGGAGGTCAGTATGTAGTCAGTAGGAGATCAGATTGTAGTCAGTAGGAGGTCAGTAGGAGGTCAGTAGGAGGTCAGTAGGAGGTCAGTAGGAGGTCAGTATGTAGTCAGTAGGAGGTCAGTATGTAGTCAGTAGGAGGTCAGTATGTAGTCAGTAGGAGGTCAGTAGGAGGTCAGTATGTAGTCAGTAGGAGGTCAGTATGTAGTCAGTAGGAGGTCAGTATGTAGTCAGTATGTAGTCAGTAGGACGTCAGTATGTAGTCAGTAGGAGGTCAGTATGTAGTCAGTAGGAGGTCAGTATGTAGTCAGTAGGAGGTCAGTATGTAGTCAGTAGGAGGTCAGTAGGAGGTCAGTAGGAGGTCAGTAGGAGGTCAGTATGTAGTCAGTAGGAGGTCAGTATGTAGTCAGTAGGAGGTCAGTAGGAGGTCAGTATGTAGTCAGTAGGAGGTCAGTATGTAGTCAGTAGGAGGTCAGTATGTAGTCAGTATGTAGTCAGTAGGAGGTCAGTATGTAGTCAGTAGGAGGTCAGTGTGTAGTCAGTAGGAGGTCAGTATGTAGTCAGTAGGAGGTCAGTATGTAGTCAGTAGGAGGTCAGTATGTAGTCAGTAGGAGGTCAGTATGTAGTCAGTAGGAGGTCAGTATGTAGTCAGTAGGAGGTCAGTATATAGTCAGTAGGAGGTCAGTATGTAGTCAGTAGGAGGTCAGTATGTAGTCAGTAGGAGGTCAGTATGTAGTCAGTAGGAGGTCAGTATGTAGTCAGTAGGAGGTCAGTATGTAGTCAGTAGGAGGTCAGTATGTAGTCAGTAGGAGGTCAGTAGGAGGTCAGTATGTAGTCAGTAGGAGGTCAGTATGTAGTCAGTAGGAGGTCAGTATGTAGTCAGTAGGAGGTCAGTATGTAGTCAGTAGGAGGTCAGTATGTAGTCAGTAGGAGGTCAGTATGTAGTCAGTAGGAGGTCAGTATATAGTCAGTAGGAGGTCAGTATGTAGTCATTAGGAGGTCAGTAGGTCAGTAGGGGATCAGTATGTAGTCAGTAGGAGGTCAGTAGGTCAGTAGGAGGTCAGTATGTAGTCAGTAGGAGGTCAGTATGTAGTCAGTAGGAGGTCAGTATGTAGTCAGTAGGAGGTCAGTATGTAGTCAGTAGGAGGTCAGTAGGTCAGTAGGGGATCAGTATGTAGTCAGTAGGAGGTCAGTAGGTCAGTAGGAGGTCAGTATGTAGTCAGTAGGAGGTCAGTATGTAGTCAGTAGGAGGTCAGTAGGAGGTCAGTAGGAGGTCAGTATGTAGTCAGTAGGAGGTCAGTATGTAGTCAGTATGTAGTCAGTAGGACGTCAGTGTGTAGTCAGTAGGAGGTCAGTATGTAGTCAGTAGGAGGTCAGTATGTAGTCAGTAGGCGGTCAGTAGGAGGTCAGTAGGAGGTCAGTAGGAGGTCAGTATGTAGTCAGTAGGAGGTCAGTATGTAGTCAGTAGGAGGTCAGTAGGAGGTCAGTATGTAGTCAGTAGGAGGTCAGTATGTAGTCAGTAGGAGGTCAGTATGTAGTCAGTATGTAGTCAGTAGGAGGTCAGTAGGAGGTCAGTATGTAGTCAGTAGGAGGTCAGTATGTAGTCAGTAGGAGGTCAGTAGGAGGTCAGTATGTATTCAGTAGGAGGTCAGTATGTAGTCAGTAGGAGGTCAGTATGTAGTCAGTATGTAGTCAGTAGGACGTCAGTATGTAGTCAGTAGGAGGTCAGTATGTAGTCAGTAGGAGGTCAGTATGTAGTCAGTAGGAGGTCAGTAGGAGATCAGTAGGAGGTCAGTAGGAGGTCAGTATGTAGTCAGTAGGAGGTCAGTATGTAGTCAGTAGGAGGTCAGTATGTAGTCAGTAGGAGGTCAGTAGGAGGTCAGTATGTAGTCAGTAGGAGGTCAGTATGTAGTCAGTAGGAGGTCAGTATGTAGTCAGTATGTAGTCAGTAGGAGGTCAGTATGTAGTCAGTAGGAGGTCAGTATGTAGTCAGTAGGAGGTCAGTATGTAGTCAGTAGGAGGTCAGTATGTAGTCAGTAGGAGGTCAGTATGTAGTCAGTAGGAGGTCAGTATGTAGTCAGTAGGAGGTCAGTATGTAGTCAGTAGGAGGTCAGTAGGAGGTCAGTAGGAGGTCAGTAGGAGGTCAATATGTAGTCAGTAGGAGGTCAGTATGTAGTCAGTAGGAGGTCAGTATGTAGTCAGTAGGAGGTCATTAGGAGGTTAGTATGTAGTCAGTAGGAGGTCAGTATGTAGTCAGTAGGAGGTCAGTATGTAGTCAGTATGTAGTCAGTAGGAGGTCAGTATGTAGTCAGTAGGAGGTCAGTATGTAGTCAGTAGGAGGTCAGTATGTAGTCAGTAGGAGGTCAGTATGTAGTCAGTAGGAGGTCAGTATGTAGTCAGTAGGAGGTCAGTAGGAGGTCAGTATATAACTGTTGTCTTCATATTGACATGAACAGCTTGATGAACAGCTGACTGGTAGAATCAGGTGTGGTAACACTGGGCTTGATGAACAGCTGACTGGTAGAATCAGGTGTGGTAACACTGGGCTTGATGAACAGCTGACTGGTAGAATCAGGTGTGGTAACACTGGGCTTGATGAACAGCTGACTGGTAGAATCAGGTGTGGTAACACTGGGCTTGATGAACAGCTGACTGGTAGAATCAGGTGTGGTAACACTGGGCTTGATGAACAGCTGACTGGTAGAATCAGGTGTGGTAAAACTGGGCTTGATGAACAGCTGACTGGTAGAATCAGGTGTGGTAACACTGGGCTTGATGAACAGCTGACTGGTAGAATCAGGTGTGGTAACACTGGGCTTGATGAACAGCTGACTGGTAGAATCAGGTGTGGTAACACTGGGCTTGATGAACAGCTGAGGTCTTGGTGAACAGCTGACTGGTAGAATCAGGTGTGGCAACACTGGGCTTGATGAACAGCTGACTGGTAGAATCAGGTGTGGTAACACTGGGCTTGATGAACAGCTGACTGGTAGAATCAGGTGTGGTAACACTGGGCTTGATGAACAGCTGAGGTGTTGATGAACAGCTGACTGGTAGAATCAGGTGTGGTAACACTGGTTTTGATGAACAGCTGACTGGTAGAATCAGGTGTGGTAACACTGGGCTTGATGAACAGCTGACTGGTAGAATCAGGTGTGGTAACACTGGGCTTGATGAACAGCTGACTGGTAGAATCAGGTGTGGTAACACTGGGCTTGATGAACAGCTGACTGGTAGAATCAGGTGTGGTAACACTGGGCTTGATGAACAGCTGACTGGTAGAATCAGGTGTGGTAACACTGGGCTTGATGAACAGCTGACTGGTAGAATAAGGTGTGGTAACACTGGGCTTGATGAACAGCTGACTGGTAGAATCAGGTGTGGTAACACTGGGCTTGATGAACAGCTGACTGGTAGAATCAGGTGTGGTAACACTGGGCTTGATGAACAGCTGACTGGTAGAATCAGGTGTGGTAACACTGGGCTTGATGCACAGCTGACTGGTAGAATCAGGTGTGGTAACACTGGGCTTGATGAACAGCTGACTGGTAGAATCAGGTGTGGTAACACTGGGCTTGATGAACAGCTGAGGTCTTGGTGAACAGCTGACTGGTAGAATCAGGTGTGGTAACACTGGGCTTGATGAACAGCTGAGGTCTTGGTGAACAGCTGACTGGTAGAATCAGGTGTGGCAACACTGGGCTTGATGAACAGCTGACTGGTAGAATCAGGTGTGGTAACACTGGGCTTGATGAACAGCTGACTGGTAGAATCAGGTGTGGTAACACTGGGCTTGATGAACAGCTGAGGTGTTGATGAACAGCTGACTGGTAGAATCAGGTGTGGTAACACTGGGCTTGATGAACAGCTGACTGGTAGAATCAGGTGTGGTAACACTGGGCTTGATGAACAGCTGACTGGTAGAATCAGGTGTGGTAACACTGGGCTTGATGCACAGCTGACTGGTAGAATCAGGTGTGGTAACACTGGGCTTGATGAACAGCTGACTGGTAGAATCAGGTGTGGTAACACTGGGCTTGATGAACAGCTGACTGGTAGAATAAGGTGTGGTAACACTGGGCTTGATGAACAGCTGACTGGTAGAATCAGGTGTGGTAACACTGGGCTTGATGAACAGCTGACTGGTAGAATCAGGTGTGGTAACACTGGGCTTGATGAACAGCTGACTGGTAGAATCAGGTGTGGTAACACTGGGCTTGATGAACAGCTGACTGGTAGAATCAGGTGTGGTAACACTGGGCTTGATGAACAGCTGAGGTCTTGGTGAACAGCTGACTGGTAGAATCAGGTGTGGTAACACTGGGCTTGATGAACAGCTGAGGTCTTGGTGAACAGCTGACTGGTAGAATCAGGTGTGGTAACACTGGGCTTGATGAACAGCTGAGGTCTTGATGAACAGCTGAGGTCTTGGTGAACAGCTGAGGTCTTGGTGAACAGCTGAGGTCTTGGTGAACAGCTGACTGGTAGAATCAGGTGTGGTAAAATAGCAGACATTCCCACATGTATATATATATATATATATTAGTCAGTATAAATATGAAAACAGATGAGAGTACTCACAGATTTGGAAGAGAACACACAGTACATTTTAAGTATTGCTAGTTAGTAAAGTACAATATGAATTGGTATAAGTCGTTTGTCAACTCCACATGGGCCGGCTTGTATTTCTCTGTGACAGGCGACATGCCCACAATCCACCACTCTAACATAAAGAACTGTGTCCCTGGGTAAGTACCTGTAGGTACAGCATGCAACAACCTCTTCTTAGAGAGTATGAGAGCTGGTCTCTCCTCCGTTCTAGCAGGACGAACACAGTAGTACCACAAGACCACATTCACTGTCCACTTGCCTGCCCCTCCACAAACCCAAAGGCTCTTTTAAGAGCCACCCAATTAATGGAAATAAGTGTAAGTGTAAGTGTTAGTGTGTGTGTGTGTGTGTGTCAGGAGGGAGGGAGGGAGGGGAGGGAGGGAGGGAGGGAGGGAGGGAGGGAGGGAGGGAGGGAGGGAGGGAGGGAGGGAGGGAGGGAGGGAGGGAGGGAGGGAGGGAGGGAGGGGAGGGAGGGAGCTGTCAAAACCATAAGCTAAATAAATTCTCTGGGAGGTGAATCCACAATCTTCAGATCCACTGGCTGTACCTCTAACCGTTACACTATGAAACCTGCTATTAAAGCATTTCTTTCGACAGTCCATTTTAAATGGACAGTCTGAAAGCTTTCATCACAAAATGATTTTGTTCATTTACTCATTACTCATTACTTGCTTGGTTAAAATAAACTAAAACAGTTGATTTGTTGAAACAGGCTCATTTAGTCACGTAGCTAACTGAGTTAGCAAGCTGTCATCTGACCTTGTTTTATAAAATCAGGGTATGTGTTTTTTTCCCTCCCGGTAACGGGATGGACGACTCTCTCGTGTACGTACCTCTAATCAAGTTGCACATTTTCATTGAGATTGGTTTCATATTGTTTTGATGGAGATTTAGATTAAATTAATCATTGACTTTCAGCCAATGCCTTCATAGTACTGAGGTCTGTGTGAAAGGTCACTGTGTTGTGTAATGTGCAATGTCAATAATGACTCTACAAATAGGTGTGTGTCTGTGTGTCTGTGTGTGTGTGTGTGTGCGCACGTGTGTGTGTGCGCGTAACTGTTTGTGTGTGTGTCTGTGTGTGTGTGTGTGTGTGTGAGTGTGTGTCTGTGTGTCTGCCTGTCTGTCGAATGATAACTAGGTTGAAGACGGACAGGTTGAAGACGAAGAGCAGTGACGAGGAGAAGACAGGGGTCGCGTGTGTCTGTCTGTTTGGCAGCAGCACTAGACAGGGGTCAGATGGTAATTAGTTCCTACCCAGGAGCCGTCTTCTCCTCAAAATGGGACCTAACCTGCTCCTTCCCTCTCTCTCTCTCTCTCTCTCACTCTCTCTCTGCATCTCTCTCTCTCTCTCTCTCTCTCTTTCTCTCTCTCTCTCTGTCTCTCTCTCTCTCTCTCTCTCTCTGTCTCTCTCTCTTTCTCTCTCTCTCTCTCTCTCTGTCTCTCTCTCTCTCTCTCT
Organism: Oncorhynchus tshawytscha; assembly: GCF_018296145.1. NCBI lineage: Eukaryota > Metazoa > Chordata > Actinopteri > Salmoniformes > Salmonidae > Oncorhynchus > Oncorhynchus tshawytscha. Next base: position 117,519 of record NW_024609495.1, read on the forward strand.
CTCTCTCTCTCTCTCTCTCTCTCTCTCTCTCTCTCTCTGTCTCTCTCTCTTTCTCTCTCTCTCTCTCTCTCTGTCTCTCTCTCTCTCTCTCTCTCTGTCTCTCTCTCTCTCTGTCTCTCTCTCTTTCTCTCTCTCTCTCTCTCTGTCTCTCTTTCTCTCTCTCTCTGTCTCTCTCTCTCTCTGTCTCTCTCTCTCTTCTCTCTCTCTCTTCTCTCTCTCTCTCTCTCTCTCTCTCTCTCTCTCTCTCTCTCTCTCTCTGTCTCTCTCTCTTTCTCTCTCTCTCTCTCTCTGTCTCTCTCTCTCTCTGTCTCTCTCTTTCTCTCTCTCTCTCTCTCTCTCTCTCTACCTCTCTCTCTGCAGACATTTGATTTGCTATTATTCAGTTGTTTGCCATTGAAATACCATCCCAGTCTGTCATTTGAACCAGCCAAATGTTGTTGTTGTTGTTGTTGTTGTTGTCATGGTTACCTTGTTTGTTTATACATATATAGAGAGATACTCTGACCAAGGTCCACCATCATTTAAGTGTTTTTCAAACATCAGAGCTGTCTAAGCATTAGGGCAAAGCTATACGATCAATTCCTTTAGGCTTAAATCCATGTCCGACTTAATTGTGGGTCCCTTTGTGTTCTATAATGTGACTGTGTGCGGTCTGCAACACACACACACACACACACACACACACACACACACACACACACACACACACACACACACACACACACACACTGCTTGTGGTCTGCAATACCCTCGGGTAATCGATCAAGGATCAGGACTTTGAAAGCACTTTACGGTTCAAGACATCACAACAGATTATGGCCAATTCAACAGTACGTCAAATGGGTTTTTTTCACTCACCTGTTAGAAACAGACCTGAAACAGACCTGAAACAGACCTGAAACAGACCTGAAACAGACCTAAAACAGACCTAAAACAGACCTAAAACAGACCTGAAACAGACCTAAAACAGACCTGAAACAGACCTGAAACAGACCTGAAACAGACCTGAAACAGACCTAAAACAGACCTAAAACAGACCTAAAACAGACCTGAAACAGACCTAAAACAGACCTGAAACAGACCTGAAACAGACCTGAAACAGACCTGAAACAGACCTGAAACAGACCTGAAACAGACCTAAAACAGACCTGAAACAGACCTGAAACAGACCTGAAACACACCTGAAACACACCTGAAACAGTATTGAAGCCTCTCTCTTCCTCTTAGCAGCTTCAAATAGACAAATAGACGCCCCGTAGCACTCACATCCGTCATCATGAAGTGCTTTGAGAGACTAGTCAAGGACCATATCACCTCCACCCTACCTGACACCCTTGACCCACTCCAATTTGCTTACCGCCCAAATAGGTCCACAGACGATGCAATCTCAACCACACTGCACACTGCCCTAACCCATCTGGACAAGAGGAATACCTATGTGAGAATGCTGTTCATCGACTACAGCTCGGCATTCAACACCATAGTACCCTCCAAGCTCGTCATCAAGCTCGAGACCCTGGGTCTCGACCCCGCCCTGTGCAACTGGGTACTGGACTTCCTGACGGGCCGCCCCAGGTGGTGAGGGTAGGCAACAACATCTCCTCCCCGCTGATCCTCAACACTGGGGCCCCACAAGGGTGCGTTCTGAGCCCTCTCCTGTACTCCCTGTTCACCCACGACTGCGTGGCCATGCACGCCTCCAACTCAATCATCAAGTTTGCGGACGACACAACAGTGGTAGGCTTGATTACCAACAACGACGAGACGGCCTACAGGGAGGAGGTGAGGGCCCTCGGAGTGTGGTGTCAGGAAAATAACCTCACACTCAACGTCAACAAAACTAAGGAGATGATTGTGGACTTCAGGAAACAGCAGAGGGAACACCCCCATCCACATCGATGGAACAGTAGTGGAGAGGGTAGCAAGTTTTAAGTTCCTCGGCATACACATCACAGACAAACTGAATTGGTCCACTCACACAGACAGCATTGTGAGGAAGGCGCAGCAGCGCCTCTTCAACCTCAGGAGGCTGAAGAAATTCGGCTTGTCACCAAAAGCACTCACAAACTTCTACAGATGCACAATCGAGAGCATCCTGGCGGGCTGTATCACCGCCTGGTATGGCAACTGCACCGCCCTCAACCGTAAGGCTCTCCAGAGGGTAGTGAGGTCTGCACAACGCATCACCGGGGGCAAACTACCTGCCCTCCAGGACACCTACACCACCCGATGCTACAGGAAGGCCATAAAGATCATCAAGGACATCAACCACCCGAGCCACTGCCTGTTCACCCCGCTGCCATCCAGAAGGCGAGGTCAGTACAGGTGCATCAAAGCTGGGACCGAGAGACTGAAAAACAGCTTCTATCTCAAGGCCATCAGACTGTTAAACAGCCACCACTAACATTGAGTGGCTACTGCCAACACACTGTCAATGACACTGACTCTACTCCAGCCACTTTAATCATGGGAATCGATGGGAAATGATGTAAATATATCACTAGCCACTTTAAACAATGCTACCTTATATAATGTTACTTACCCTACATTGTTCATCTCATATGCATACGTTGATACTGTACTCTATATCATCGACTGCATCCTTATGTAATACATGTATCACTAGCCACTTTAACTATGCCACTTGGTTTACATACTCATCTCATATGTATATACTGTACTCGATATCATCTACTGTATCTTGCCTATGCTGCTCTGTACCATCACTCATTCATATATCCTTATGTACATATTCTTTATCCCCTTACACTGTGTATGACAGTAGTTTTTTGGAATTGTTAGTTAGATTACTTGCTCGTTATTACTGCATTGTCGGAACTAGAAGCACAAGCATTTCGCTACACTCGCATTAACATCTGCTAACCATGTGTATGTGACAAATAAAATTTGATTTGATTTGATTTGAAAATTAGACATAATATCATTGTAGTGCACTACATAGGGAATAGGGTTCTATAGGGTTCTGGTCTAAAGTAGTGCACTATATAGGGAACAGGGTTCTATCGGGTCCTGGTGTAAAGTAGTGTGCTATATAGGGAACAGGGTTCTATCGGGCTCTGGTCTAAAGTAGTGCAATATAGAGGGAATAGGGTTCTATAGGGCTCTGGTCTAATGTAGTGCACTACATAGGGAATAGGGTTCTATCGGGCTCTGGTCTAAAGTAGTGCAATATAGAGGGAATAGGGTTCTATAGGGCTCTGGTCTAATGTAGTGCACTACATAGGGAATAGGGTTCTATAGGGCTCTGGTCTAATGTAGTGCACTACATCGGGAATAGGGTTCTATCGGGCTCTGGTCTAAAGTAGTGCAATATAGAGGGAATAGGGTTCTATAGGGCCCTGATCTAAAGTAGTGCACTACATAGGGAATAGGGTTCTATAGGGCCCTGGTCTAAAGTAATGCACTACATAGGGAATAGGGTTATATAGGGCCCTGGTCTAAAGTAGTGCACTATATAGGGGATAGGGTTCTATAGGGCCCTGGTCTAAAGTAATGCACTACATAGGGAACAGGGTTCTATAGGGCCCTGGTCTAAAGTAATGCACTACATAGGGAACAGGGTTCTATAGGGCCCTGGTCTAAAGTAGTGCACTACATAGGGAATAGGGTTCTATAGGGCTCTGGTCTATAGTAGTGCACTAAATAGGGAATAGGGTTCTATAGGGCTCTGGTCTAAAGTAGTGCACTACATAGGGAATAGGGTTCTATAGGGCTCTGGTCTAAAGTAGTGCACTACATAGGGAATAGGGTTCTATAGGGCTCTGGTTTAAAGTAGTGCACTATATAGGGAATAGGGTTCTATAGGGCCCTGGTTTAAAGTAGTGCACTACATAGGGAATAGGGTTCTATCGGGCTCTGGTTTAAAGTAGTGCACTATATAGGGAATAGGGTTCTATAGGGCCCTGGTTTAAAGTAGTGCACTATATAGGGAATAGGGTTCTATAGGGCTCTGGTCTAATGTAGTGCACTACATAGGGAATAGGGTTCTATAGGGCCCTGGTCTAAAGTAGTGCACTATATAGGGAATAGGGTTCTATAGGGCCCTGGTCTAAAGTAGTGCACTACATAGGGAATAGGGTTCTATAGGGCTCTGGTTTAAAGTAGTGCACTATATAGGGAATAGGGTTCTATAGGGCTCTGGTCTAAAGTAGTGCACTATATAGGGAATAGGGTTCTATAGGGCTCTGGTCTAAAGTAGTGCACTATATAGGGAATAGGGTTCTATAGGGCTCTGGTCTAAAGTAGTGTACTATATAGGGAATAGGGTTCTATAGGGCTCTGGTCTAAAGTAGTGCATTATATAGGGAATAGGGTTCTATAGGGCTCTGGTTTAAAGTAGTGCACTATATAGGGAATAGGGTTCTATAGGGCTCTGGTGTAAAGTAGTGCACTATATAGGGAATAGGGTTCTATAGGGCTCTGGTCTAAAGTAGTGCACTATATAGGGAATAGGGTTCTATAGGGCTCTGGTCTAAAGTAGTGCACTATATAGGGAATAGGGTTTTATAGGGCTCAATGCTTTTACAGGAGGATATCTTTGTGTTCTGTGTTGTCATCCAGGAGGTGTTTAGTGTTATTAAATTAAGGTGAAATAAATAAAACATATTTTTTGTTGTTGTTGTTGTTGTTGTGCGCTCTCTTCAAACAACAGCGTGGTGTTTTTTCACTGTGATCGCTACTGTAAATTGGACAGTGCAGTTAGATTAACAAGAATTTAAGCTTTCTGCCCATATAAGACATGTCTATGTTCCGGAACAGTTGATGTTACTTATAATTGTCATGCTAATCACATTAGCCATGAAGTAGAGAAGGCTGATGCTAAGAACAGTGATAATAGACACATACTGGACTGTACAATACACAGACAGGACATTAAACCAACACTCTACTGTACGATACACAGACAGGACATTTAACACACTCTACTGTACAATACACAGACAGGGTAGTTATCATACACTCTACTGTACAATACACAGACAGGATATTTATCATACACTCTACTGTACAATACACAGACAGGACATTAAACACACTCTACTGTACAATACACAGACAGGACATTAAACACACTCTACTGTACAACACACGGACAGGACATTTAACACACTCTACTGTACAATACACAGACAGGACATTTAACCAACACTCTACTGTACAACACACAGACAGGACATTAAACACACTCTACTGTACAATACACAGACAGGACATTTCTCATACACTCTACTGTACAATACACAGACAGGACATTTAACCAACACTCTACTGTACAATACACAGACAGGACATTTAACCAACACTCTACTGTACAATACACAGACAGGATAGTTATCATACACTCTACTGTACAACACACAGACAGGACATTTAACCAACACTCTACTGTACAATACACAGACAGGACATTAAACACTCTACTGTACAATACACAGACAGGATAGTTATCATACACTCTACTGTACAATACACAGACAGGATAGTTATCATACACTCTACTGTACAATACACAGACAGGATAGTTATCATACACTCTACTGTACAATACACAGACAGGACATTTAACCAACACTCTACTATACAATACACAGACAGGATAGTTATCATACACTCTACTGTACAATACACAGACAGGATAGTTATCATACACTCTACTGTACAATACACAGACAGGATAGTTATCATACACTCTACTGTACAATACACAGACAGGACATTTAACCAACACTCTACTGTACAATACACAGACAGGACATTAAACTGGCTGAATTGACTGGCTGAAATGACTGGCTGAAATGACTGGCTGAAATGACTGGCTGAATTGACTGGCTGAAATGACTGGCTGAATTGACTGGCTGAATTGACTGGCTGAAATGACTGGCTGAAATGAATGGCTGAATTGACTGGCTGAAATGACTGGCTGAATTGACTGGCTGAATTGACTGGCTGAATTGACTGGCTGAAATGACTGGCTGAAATGACTGGCTGAAATGACTGGCTGAATTGACTGGCTGAAATGACTGGCTGAAATGACTGGCTGAATTGACTGGCTGAAATGACTGGCTGAATTGACTGGCTGAAATGACTGGCTGAAATGACTGGCTGAAATGACTGGCTGAATTGACTGGCTGAATTGACTGGCTGAATTGACTGGCTGAATTGACTGGCTGAAATGACTGGCTGAAATGACTGGCTGAATTGACTGGCTGAATTGACTGGCTGAATTGACTGTCTGGAATGACTGGCTGAATTGACTGGCTGAATTGACTGGCTGAATTGACTGGCTGAATTGACTGGCTGAAATGACTGGCTGAATTGACTGGCTGAATTGACTGGCTGAAATGACTGGCTGAATTGACTGGCTGAATTGACTGGCTGAATTGACTGGCTGAAATGACTGGCTGAATTGACTGGCTGAATTGACTGGCTGAATTGACTGGCTGAAATGATCCAAAAGGTTCTGAATGCATCTACAACCTAATAGTGTTGTTTATTTAAAGGACAATGGGGGTTTTGATTCCATTAGTGAGTCTTGTCTGAGCCACAATGGCCCATAGTGCAGAAACCTCCTATCTCCTATTGGTTTTAGTGAGGCAACCGGACAAACGGCCCTTGGACAGTAAAACATAGTGTATGTTTCATCGGTTTCAAGGACTAATTAGCTGTAGTTTTACTTTCATCATTAACAGACAAGGAACGTAGTGTACACAGGCCTTTAACCTTATAGTCCGATCTATTTAAGACGATGGCTTTCTTTTATCTATAGTGTGTGTTATGTCAGACCGAGCGAGCTCACCCTGACTGTCTGTAGCTAGTTTTGGCCCCACGGGGCTTCCGTAGGAGTGTGTGTGTGTGGTTTAGCTAATTGGGAGTCTAGCTCTTTAATTGGAGCTGTGGAAACAAACCCTCCTGGGAAATACGTGAGTTCACCTTTATTTTGTTCACCTTCATAAACATTGTTGATCTTTTCAGCAGTTCAAGTCCAAGGCCCGATAGGGCCCCTAGTTTGTTCCATTAAGCTTGGCATGGATGCCGATAGGGCCCCTAGTTTGTTCCATTAAGCTTGGAATGGATGCCGATAGGGCCCCTAGTTTGTTCCATTAAGCTTGGCATGGATGCCGATAGGGCCCCTAGTTTGTTCCATTAAGCTTGGCATGGATGCCGATAGGGCCCCTAGTTTGTTCCATAAAGCCTGGCATGGATGCCGATAGGGCCCCTAGTTTGTTCCATTAAGCTTGGCATGGATGCCGATAGGGCCCCTAGTTTGTTCCATTAAGCTTGGCATCGATGCCGATAGGGCCCCTAGTTTGTTCCATTAAGCTTGGCATGGATGCTGATAGGGCCCTTAGTTTGTTCCATTAAGCCTGGCATGGATGCCGATAGGGCCCCTAGTTTGTTCCATTAAGCTTGGCATGGATGCCGATAGGGCCCCTAGTTTGTTCCATTAAGCTTGGCATGGATGCCGATAGGGCCCCTAGTTTGTTCCATTAAGCTTGGCATGGATGCCGATAGGGCCCCTAGTTTGTTCCATTAAGCTTGGCATGGATGCCGATAGGGCCCCTAGTTTGTTCCATTAAGCTTGGCATGGATGCCGATATGGCCCCTAGTTTGTTCCATTAAGCTTGGCATGGATGCCGATAGGGCCCCTAGTTTGTTCCATTAAGCTTGGCATGGATGCCGATAGGGCCCCTAGTTTGTTCCATTAAGCTTGGCATGGATGCCGATAGGGCCCCTAGTTTGTTCCATTAAGCTTGGCATGGATGCCGATAGGGCCCCTAGTTTGTTCCATTAAGCTTGGCATGGATGCCGATAGGGCCCCTAGTTTGTTCCATAAAGCCTGGCATGGATGCCGATAGGGCCCCTAGTTTGTTCCATTAAGCTTGGCATGGATGCCGATAGGGCCCCTAGTTTGTTCCATTAAGCTTGGCATGGATGCCGATAGGGCCCCTAGTTTGTTCCATAAAGCCTGGCATGGATGCCGATAGGGCCCCTAGTTTGTTCCATTAAGCTTGGCATGGATGCCGATAGGGCCCCTAGTTTGTTCCATTAAGCTTGGCATGGATGCCGATAGGGCCCCTAGTTTGTTCCATAAAGCCTGGCATGGATGCCGATAGGGCCCCTAGTTTGTTCCATTAAGCTTGGCATGGATGCCGATAGGGCCCCTAGTTTGTTCCATTAAGCCTTGCATGGATGCCGATAGGGCCCCTAGTTTGTTCCATTAAGCCTGGCATGGATGCCGATAGGGCCCCTAGTTTGTTCCATTAAGCCTGGCATGGATGCCGATAGGGCCCCTAGTTTGTTCCATTAAGCTTGGCATGGATGCCGATAGGGCCCCTAGTTTGTTCCATTAAGCTTGGCATGGATGTCATTGAGAGCCTTACTAAGGTACGGTGCTACTGTAACGAAGACATATGACCTCAGGACGTGAAAGGATAGGAACTCCCTTATGGAGATGTCCTGATGTTCTCTGTGTTGTGTGAAATTTTAGTCATCCCCTGCACCCTTTTCCACCCGCTCACCCACCCACTCACCCACCCGCTCACCCACCCACTCACCCACCCACTCAAACACCCAGGGAAATACTTCTGATTAGCTCAGTAATGATTAAATCTGTTTAAGAGACTAGAATCCCTCTCCTCTCCTCCCTCGGTCCTATCGAATCCCTGTCCTCTCCTCCCTCGGTCCTACCGAATCCCTCCAGATGTTTCCCCTCTCCTCTCCTCACTCGCTCCTATCGAATCCCTGTCCTCTCCTCCCTCGGTCCTACCGAATCCCTCCAGATGTTTCCCCTCTCCTCTCCTCACTCGGTCCTATCAAATCCCTCCAGATGTTCCCCCTCCCCTCTCCTCTCCTCCCTCGGTCCTATCGAATCCCTCTCCTCTCCTCCCTCGGTCCCATCGAATCCCTGCAGATGTTTTCCCTCCCGTCTACTCTCCTCCTCAACCCCCTCTCTTCTCCTCCTCTCCTCCCCTCTCCTCTCCTCCTCAACCCCCTCTCCTCTCCTCCTCAACCCCTCTCCTCTCCTCCTCTCCTCCCCTCTCCTCTCCTCGTCAACCCCCTCTCCTCCAATGTCATCCGCATCAACATCCTTTCAACATCCTCCATGCTCCATTGTCTGGATCCCTGTGCACCTTGGGAAATATGCAAATGCATTATGAGAAAACAACAGCAGCAGTGAACAACAACAATAACAAGTACTGCTGTAAACATAAACAAGCAGCTCAGCAGAGGGAGATAAGAGCGGAATACTCAAACTTCAAATGAAAGAAAACATCTCCATTTTGGAACCTGTGTGTCTGTCCTCCTTCCTGAACCTGTGTGTCTGTCCTCCTTCCTGAACCTGTGTGTCTGTCCTCCTTCCTGAACCTCTGTGTCTGTCCTCCTTCCTGAACCTCTGTACTGTCTGTCCTCCTTCCTGAACCTCTGTGTTGTCTGTCCTCCTTCCTGAACCTCTGTGTTGTCTGTCCTCCTTCCTGAACCTCTGTGTCTGTCTGTCCTCCTTCCTGAACCTCTGTACTGTCTGTCCTCCTTCCTGAACCTCTGTACTGTCTGTCCTCCTTCCTGAACCTCTGTACTGTCTGTCCTCCTTCCTGAACCTCTGTGTCTGTTCTCCTTCCTGAACCTCTGTGTTGTCTGTCCTCCTTCCTGAACATCTGTGTTGTCTGTCCTCCTTCCTGAAACTCTGTGCAGTCTGTCCTCCTTCCTGAACCTCTGTACTGTCTGTCCTCCCTCCCAAACCTCTGTGCTGTCTGTCCTCCCAAACCTCTGTGCTGTCTGTCCTCCCTCCCAAACCTCTGTGCTGTCTGTCCTCCCTCCCAAACCTCTGTGCTGTCTGTCCTCCCTCCCAAACCTCTGTGCTGTCTGTCCTCCTTCCTGAACATCTGTGTTGTCTGTCCTCCTTCCTAATCCTCTGTGTTGTCTGTCCTCCTTCCTGAACCTGTGTGTTGTCTGTCCTCCTTCC
>NW_024609495.1:132500-147500 GCF_018296145.1 Oncorhynchus tshawytscha
TATTGATTTAGTAAACAGTTTGATAGTTTAAACCCCAGAAGAGTCTGAGCCGGGAGGAATTCTCACTAAGCTACAACATATGGAATTGTTTTAAGGTCAAAACAAGGATCAATTTTGCTATTTGATTTGGAATTTTAAGACTTCGTGAAGTATCAAAAAATATAACAAATGGATTTAATGAATACCAGTTTTTGGGACTGCTGGTAGCACGTACAAACACATTGAATAACAGCTTCACTACAGAGAACAACAGATTCAGAGGATTTCATCCCATTAGTCGAGGAAGCCAACAGAGGATCTCATCCCACCAGAGAGGGAGTCAACAGAGGATCTCATCCCACCAGAGAGGGAGTCAACAGAGGCTCTCATCCCATTAGTCGAGGAAGCCAACAGAGGATCTCATCCCATTAGTCGAGGAAGCCAACAGAGGATCTCATCCCACCAGAGAGGGAGTCAACAGAGGCTCTCATCCCATTAGTCGAGGAAGCCAACAGAGGATCTCATCCCACCAGTAGAGGAAGTCAACAGAGGATCTCATCACACTAATAGAGGAAGCCAACAGAGGACATCATCCCACTGGTAGAGGAAGCCAACAGACGATCTCATCCCATTGGTCGAGGAAGCCAACAGAAGATCTCATCCCATTGGTCGAGTAAGCTAACAGAAGATCTCATCCTATTGGTCGAGGAAGTCTAAGGACTTGGAGAGACACAATCTGCTCATTATATTAGCCTGCAACACAAGCCTGTCTGGGTTAATCTCCATTGTGGATTGCATTGTCCATGGTAAAACAATGCAAATGTATAAGTACCCTAAAAACAATCATTAAGCCTTAGAGTATGTTAGTATAGATTTACATTTCTCCCAATTTCACTCACACGCACACACACACACACACACACACACACACACACACACACACACACACACACACACACACACACACACACACACGAGGAGGCACATTTGTCCAGTATTTTACCACAAAATATTTGCCCTTTAATCTAGCACTCCCCCCCAGGCTAAATCCTTCCTCTATCTCTCCTTCCAACTCCGGGCTGATTTGACACTTGGTGAAGGCGGAGTGCTAGATTTAACACTCACAGAATGGGTGTTGGAGGAGGCGTGATCCGCCTTCGAAGTGTTCACACAGAAAATAATCCCCCCATCACTTTATGGAAACTTTTTTTTGTGGCTAAGGCCTTGAATCTGTCTCTCACACCCAGCTAGCGAGGGGGCAGGTCATGTGTTCTAGTCACGCCAAGCTAGCGAGGGGGCAGGTCATGTGTTCTAGTCACACCTAGCTAGCGAGGGGGCACGGTTACGTATTCAAGTCACACCAAGCTAGCGAGGTCATGTGTTCTAGTCACACCTAGCTAGCGAGGGGCAGTTCATGTGTTCTAGTCACACCAAGCTAGCGAGGTCATGTGTTCTACTCACACCTAGCTAGCGAGGTCATGTGTTCTAGTCACACCAAGCAAGCGAGGTCATGTGTTCTAGTCACACCTAGCTAACGAGGGGCAGTTCATGTGTTCTAGTCACACCTAGCTAGCGAGGTCATGTGTTCTAGTCACACCTAGCTAGTGAGGGCAGTTCATGTGTTCTAGTCACACCAAGCTAGCGAGGGGCAGGTCATGTGTTCTAGTCACACCAAGCTAGCGAGGTCATGTGTTCTAGTCACAACTAGCTAGCGAGGGGCAGTTCATGTGTTCTAGTCACACCTAGCTAGCGAGGGGCAGGTCATGTGTTCTAGTCACACTTAGCTAGCGAGTGGCAGGTCATGTGTTCTAGTCACACCTAGCTAGCGAGGGGCAGGTCATGTGTTCTAGTCACACCTAGATAGCAAGGTCATGTGTTCTAGTCACACCTAGCTAGCGAGGGACAGGTCATGTGTTCTAGTCACACCAAGCTAGCGAGGTCATGTGTTCTAGTCACACCAAGCTAGCGAGGGACAGGTCATGTGTTCTAGTCACACCTAGCTAGCGAGGGACAGGTCATGCGTTCTAGTCACACCAAGCTAGCGAGGTCATGTGTTCTAGTCACACCTAGCTAACGAGGGGCAGGTCATGTGTTCTATTCACACCTAGCTAGCGAGGTGCAGGTCATGTTTTCGAGTCACACTTAGCTAGCGATGGGCAGGTCATGTGTTCTAGTCACACCAAGCTAGCGAGGGGGCAGGTCATGTGTTCTAGTCACACCTAGCTAGCGAGGTCATGTGTTCTAGTCACACCTAGCTAACGAGGGGCAGGTCATGTGTTCTAGTCACACTTAGCTAGCGAGGGGCAGGTCATGTGTTCTAGTCACACCTAGCTAGCGAGGGGCAGGTCATGTGTTCTAGTCACACTTAGCTAGCGAGTGGCAGGTCATGTGTTCTAGTCACACCTAGCTAGCGAGGGGCAGGTCATGTGTTCTAGTCACACCTAGCTAGTGAGGTCATGTGTTCTAGTCACACTTAGCTAGCGAGTGGCAGGTCATGTGTTCTAGTCACACTTAGATAGCGAGTGGCAGGTCATGTGTTCTAGTCACACCAAGCTAGCGAGGGGCAGGTCATGTGTTCTAGTCACACCAAGCTAGCGAGGGACAGGTCATGTGTTCTAGTCACACCTAGCTAGCGAGTGGCAGGTCATGTGTTCAAGTCACACCAAGCTAGCGAGGGGCAGGTCATGTGTTCTAGTCACACTTAACTAGCGAGGGGCAGGTCATGTGTTCTAGTCACACTTACAGTGCCTTGCGAAAGTATTCGGCCCCCTTGAACTTTGCGACCTTTTGTCACATTTCAGGGTTCAAACATAAAGATATAAAACTGTATTTTTTGGGGAAGAATCAACAACAAGTGGGACACAATCATGAAGTGGAACGACATTTATTGGATATTTCAAACTTTTTTAACAAATCAAAAACTGAAAAATTGGGCGTGCAAAATTATTAATGTGTAACTCTGTGTTATTAACTGTACGCTTGTTTACTCCATGTGTAACTCTGTGTTGTTGTTTGTGTCGCACTGCCTTGCTTTATCTTGAACAGGTCGCAGTTGTCGGACACAAGATAACTCTATAAAAGGCCTATGTGAGTAATGTTATCGCTGCAGTTAGTACAGGATGTCAGAGATGGTGATATAAACTCTATCTGTACTGTGGTAGAAACAGGATGTCAGAGATGGTGATATAAACTCTATCTGTACTGTGGTAGAAACAGGATGTCAGAGATGGTGATATAAACTCTATCTGTACTGTGGTAGAAACAGGATGTCAGAGATGGTGATATAAACCTGTACTGTGGTAGAAACAGGATGTCAGAGATGGTGATATAAACCTGTACTGTAGTAGAAACAGGATGTCAGAGATGGTGATATAAACCTGTACTGTAGTAGAAACAGGATGTCAGAGATGGTGATATAAACTCTATCTGTACTGTGGTAGAAACAGGATGTCAGAGATGGTGATATAAACTCTATCTGTACTGTAGTAGAAACAGGATGTCAGAGATGGTGATATAAACTCTATCTGTACTGTAGTAGAAACAGGATGTCAGAGATGGTGATATAAACTCTATCTGTACTGTAGTAGAAACAGGAAGCCAGAGATGGTGATATAAACTCTATCTGTACTGTAGTAGAAACAGGAGTCCCCACAGAGGTTGGTGAATATTTCAATCTGATGCCAGGAGAGAAATGAGAGATTACTTCAATTACAACATTAGCATCGCAGGCTAATTAGCTGAATAAGCAATCTGTCTGTATCCAAAATTGGATTTAGAGAGAGAGAGCGAGAGAGAGAGCGAGAGAGAGAGAGAGAGAGAGAGCGAGAGAGAGAGAGAGAGAGAGACAGTGAGAGAGACAGTGAGACAGTGAGAGACAGACAGGGAGAGATAGAGAGAGAGAGAGATAGCGAGAGAGAGAGAGACATTGTTAAAACACTGTATATATATATATATATAATATGACATTTGTAATGTCTTTACTGTTTTGAAACTTCTGTTTGTGTAATGTTTACTGTTAATTTTTGTTGTTTTTCACTTTATATATTCACTTTGTATGTTGTCTACCTCACTTGCTTTGGCAATGTTAACACATGTTTCCCATGCCAATAAAGCCCTTGAATTGAATTGAATTGAATTGAGAGAGAGACAGAGAGAGAGCGAGACAGTGTTCCAAACAGCACCCTATCCCCTTCACTGTATAGTACACTACGTTGACCAGAGCCCATGGGGTTCTGTAAAGGGAATAGTGGTCCATTTGGGCTGTATACAGTATATCTTCAACACCTTTTATCCCCAAAGTGATTTCCTTGACAATGGGCTTCTTTGTAATGTCAGTTGCATTGTTTTCGTTTACTCGCCCAAAAAATAATGACGGTTTAGCTCGCGTTATTGTTCAGATATGTAGATGAAGTGTTATCCTGGAGGAACACAGTCTTCTTGGCTGTAATCGGTTTTTGAGGACGTGTGTTTAGGTTGTGGAGGAGCACCTCTAAGGGGCAGAGACAACGCGGAACTTTTTTAAATGCCATTTTCCTCTCAGCAGCTTCCACTCTGAACGGGTTGTGCTGCTAGCGCTACGGTACGTTAGCTTCCACTCTGAACGGGTTGTGCTGCTAGCGCTACGGTACGTTAGCTTCCACTCTGAACGGGTTGTGCTGCTAGCGCTACGGTACGTTAGCTTCCACTCTGAACGGGTTGTGCTGCTAGCGCTACGGTACGTTAGCTTCCACGCTAACCGCTAACCTTGAGCTTTCAAGACAGATAAATCCCAACGTGATTGTGTTGTGATTAGATTAGGTTGGGTCTAATCTACAAAACATATGTATGGGACTGACTGCTGAGGCACACACACACAGACACACACAGACACACACACACACACACACACACACACACACACACACACACACACAGACACACAGTATAAACCTTCAGGACCACCTACTGTAATATACACAGCCTCGGTGCTTCAGGAGGGCTTCATGTCTTACCTCTGTCTTAATGTGAAGAACAATGACAATTTACCTAGCTTTCTCCATCTCTTTCTGAACAACAACAACAACAACAACAACCACCACATCATCAACAACAACATCATCAACAACAACAATAACAACCACCACATCATCAACAACAACCACCACATCATCATCAACAACAACCACCACATCATCAACAACATCATCATCAACAACAACAATAACAACCACCACATCAACAACAACAACCACCACATCATCAACAACAACATCATCAACAACAACATCATCAACAACAACATCATCAACAACAACATCATCAACAACAACATCATCAACAACAACATCATCAATAACAACATCATCAACAACAACATCATCAACAACAACAACCACAACAACATCATCAACAACATCATCAACAACAACATCATCAACAACAACAACCACAACAACATCAACAACACCATCAACAACAACAACGGTACAGAGTCAATGTGGAGGCTATATACAGGGGGTACCGGTACTGAGTCAATGTGGAGGCTATATACAGGGTATTACGGTACAGAGTCAATGTGGAGGCTATGTACAGGGTGTTACGGTACAGAGTCAATGTGGAGGCTATATACAGGGGGTACCGGTACTGAGTCAATGTGGAGGCTATATACAGGGTATTACGGTACAGAGTCAATGTGGAGGCTATATACAGGGTGTTACGGTACAGAGTCAATGTGGAGGCTATATACAGGGTATTATGGTACAGAGTCAATGTGGAGGCTATATACAGGGTATTACGGTACAGAGTCAATGTGGAGGCTATATACATGGTGTTACGGTACAGAGTCAATGTGCAGGGAAACAGGTTGGTGGAGGTAATTTGTGGAGTGACTATGCATAGATAATAAACAGGTTTGTGGAGGTAATTTGTGGAGTGACTAAGATTGGATAATAAACAGTGAGTAGCAGCAGTGTAAAAACAAAGGAGGGGGTCAATGTTTATGGTCCTGTTGGCCATTTGTTTAGTTGTTCAGAAGTCTTACCGCTTGGGGGGGTAGAAGCTGTTAAGGAGCCTTTTGGTTCGATACTTGGCGCTCCGGGAACCGATTGCCGTGCGGTAGCAGAGAGAACAGTCCATGACTTGGGTGGCTGGAGTCCTTGACAATTTTTGGGGGGCTTTCCTCTGACACCGCCTGGTATAAAGGTCCTGGATGGCAGGAAGCCTGGCCACAGTGATGTACTGGGCCGTACGCACTACCCTCTATAGGGCTTTCCTCTGACACCGCCTGGTATAAAGGTCCTGGATGGCAGGAAGCCTGGCCACAGTGATGTACTGGGCCGTACTCACTACCCTCTGTAGCACCTTACGGTCAGAGGCCGAGCAGTTGCCACACCAAATCAAATCAAGTACAATTTTAATTGGTCACATACACATGGTTAGCAGATGTTAATGCGAGTGTAGCGAAATGCTTGTGCTTCTAGTTCCGACAGTGCAGTAATATCTAACAAGTAATCTAACAAATTCCACAACAACTACCTTATACACACAAATACACACACATGTAAAAGGAATTCATGAGAATATGTACATATAAATATATGGATGAGCGATGGCCGAGCGGCATAGACAAGATACAGTAGATGGTATAGTATATGTAGTATATACAGTATGTATAGAATATATACCTATGAGATGAGTAGATGGTATAGTATATGTAGTATATACAGTATGTATAGAATATATACCTATGAGATAAGTAGATGGTATAGTATATGTGGTATATACAGTATGTAGAGAATATATACATATGAGATAAGTAGATGGTATAGTATATGTAGTATATACAGTATGTATAGAATATATACCAATGGGATAAGTAGATGGTATAGTATATGTAGTATATACAGTATGTAGAGAATATATACCTATGAGATGAGTAGATGGTATAGTATATGTAGTATATACAGTATGTAGAGAATATATACCTATGAGATAAGTAGATGGTATAGTATATGTAGTATATACAGTATGTAGAGAATATATACATATGAGATGAGTAGATGGTATAGTATATGTAGTACATACAGTATGTAGAGAATATATACCTATGAGATGAGTAGATGGTATAGTATTTGTAGTATATACAGTATGTAGAGAATATATACCTATGAGGTAAGTAGATGGTATAGTATTTGTAGCATATACAGTATGTATAGAATATATACCTATGAGGTAAGGTAGGATACGTAAACATGATTAAATTGGCGTTATTTAAAGTGACTAGTGACACCTGGCGGTGACGCAACCGGTCAGGATGCTCTCGATGGTGCAGCCGTAGAATGTTTTTGGAGGATCTGTGGACACATACCAAATCTTTTCGGTCTCTTTAGGTGGAGGGGAAACGGTGTTGTCTTTTCCTCTTCACGACTGTCTTGGTTCGGACCACGATAGTTTGTTGGTGATGGCGGACGACAAGGAACTTGAATCTGAAGGGCCCCCCCGTGTTGAGGATCAGTGTGGCAACACTACGGTGTTGAACGCTGAGCTGTAGTCAATGAACAGTATTCTCGCATAAGTGTTCCTCTAGTTCAGGTGGGAAAGGGCTGTGTGGAGTGCAGTAGAGGTTGCATCATCTGTGGGTGTGTGGCGGCGGTATGCAAATTAGAGTGGGTGTAGAGTTTCTGGCATGATGGTGTTGATGTGAGCCATGACCAGCCTTTCAAAGCACTTCACGGCTACTGATGTGAGTGCTACGGAGGAGGTAATAATTTAGGCAGGTTACCTTGGGTACAGGGACTATTTTGTTTAAAAAAAATATACATTTTACCTTTATTTAACTAGGCAAGTGAGTTAAAAGAACAAATTCTTATTTTCAATGACGGCCTAGGAACAGTGGGTTAACTGCCTGTTCAGGGGAAGAACGACAGATTTGTACCTTGTCAGCTCTGGGATTTGAACTTGCAATCTTCCGGTTACTAGTCCAACGCTCTAACCACTAGACTACCTGCCTCCTCTACACTCCAACCACTAGACTACCTGCTACGTCTACACTCCAACCACTAGGCTACCTACCTCCTCTACACTCTAACCACTAGACTACCTGCCACCTCTACACTCTAACCACTAGGCTACCTACCTCCTCTACACTCTAACCACTAGGCTACCAGCCGCCTCTACACTCTAACCACTAGGTTACCTGACTATGGTGGTCTGCTATAAACATGTTGGTATTACAGACTCGGCCAGGGAGAGGTTGAAAATGTCAGACACTTGCTAGATGAACTTGTTGGAAAAGTGGCATCCTATGACGGTGCCACTTTGAAAGTCACGAAGCTCTTCTGTGAGCTTTGTGTGGCCTACCACTTAGCGGCTGAGCCGTTGTTGCTCACAACAACAGCACTTACAGTTGACCGGGGCAGCTTTTAGCAGAGCAGAAATTTGACGAACTGACTTGTTGGAAAAGTGGCATCCGGTGCCTCGTTGAAAAGTCACTGAACTCTTCAATAGAGGTTAATTCTACTGCCAATGTTTGTCTATGGAGATTGCATGGCGGTGTGCTTCGATTTAAAACATCTGTCAGCAACGGGTGTGGCTGAAATAGCCAAATCCACTCATTTAAAGGGGTGTCCACATACTTTTGTACATATAGAGTGTATAATGAGCATCAGAGACTTGGTTTGGGTTATATTTCAGATTCTCTAAACGGTGTCTCTTTTTTTGTTGCAGCATCATGTGGAGTAACTTTTGGATTATTTGTTTTCAGGCCTGTTATTTATTTCATCCTTCCATTATATTTTATTGCGGCTGTTGTTGTTGTTGTTATTGATGTTGTTGTTGTTGTTGTTGTTGTTGATGTTGATGTTGATGTTGATGTTGTTGTTGTTGTTGTTATTGATGTTGTTGTTGTTGTTGTTGTTGTTGTTGTTGATGTTGTTGTTGTTGTTGTTGTTGCTGCTGCTGTTGTTGCTGTTGTTGTTGTTGTTGTTGTTGTTGTTGTTGTTGATGTTGTTGTTGTTGTTGTTGTTGTTGTTGTTGCGGCTGTTGTTGTTGTTGTACTGAGTCACAGAAAGACATTATTTTAAAGGGATACAATTGTATCAATTACCCCAAAAAATAAAAAATAAAATATAATATAATAATTGGATGATTATAGTTGATTTGAAATGAATCTCTTCATTGTGGAAAACAGACGTATAAAGAAATAATATAATAATTGGATGATTATAGTTGATTTGAAATGAATCTCTTCATTGTGGAAAACAGACGTGTAAAGAAATAATATAATAATTGGATGATTATAGTTGATTTGAAATGAATCTCTTCATTGTGGAAAACAGACGTGTAAAGAAATAATATAATAATTGGAGTCTGTTTTTAATTGGAAATCTATCTCTTCATGGATACAGGAAACAGATCTGGTTAATCATCCAATCAGAGGAAGGAATTCACAGACCTGGTTTATAACCCAATCAGAGGAAGGAATTCACAGATCTGGTTTATAACCCAATCAGAGGAAGGAATTCACAGATCTGGTTTATAACCCAATCAGAGGAAGGAATTCTCAGATCTGGTTTATAACCCAATCAGAGGAAGGAATTCACAGATCTGGTTAATCATCCAATCAGAGGAAGGATTACAGAGGAAAGGAATTCACAGATCTGGTTTATAACCCAATCAGAGGAAGGAATTCACAGATCTGGTTTATAACCCAATCAGAGGAAGGAATTCACAGATCTGGTTTATAACCCAATCAGAGGAAGGAATTCACAGATCTGGTTAATCATCCAATCAGAGGAAGGATTACAGAGGAAAGGAATTCACAGATCTGGTTTATAACCCAATCAGATGAAGGAATTCACAGATCTGGTTTATAACCCAATCAGAGGAAGGAATTCACAGATCTGGTTTATAACCCAATCAGAGGAAGGAATTCACAGATCTGTTGTATAACCCAATCAGAGGAAGGAATTCACAGATCTGGTTTATAACCCAATCAGAGGAAGGAATTCACAGATCTGGTTTATAACCCAATCAGAGGAAGGAATTCACAGATCTGGTTTATAACCCAATCAGAGGAAGGAATTCACAGATCTGTTGTATAACCCAATCAGAGGAAGGAATTCACAGATCTGGTTTATAACCCAATCAGAGGAAGGAATTCACAGATCTGGTTTATAACCCAATCAGAGGAAGGAATTCACAGATCTGGTTTATAACCCAATCAGAGGAAGGAATTCACAGATCTGTTGTATAACCCAATCAGAGGAAGGAATTCACAGATCTGGTTTATAACCCAATCAGAGGAAGGAATTCACAGATCTGGTTTATAACCCAATCAGAGGAAGGAATTCACAGATCTGGTTAATCATCCAATCAGAGGAAGGATTACAGAGGAAAGGAATTCACAGATCTGGTTTATAACCCAATCAGAGGAAGGAATTCACAGATCTGGTTTATAACCCAATCAGAGGAAGGAATTCACAGATCTGGTTTATAACCCAATCAGAGGAAGGAATTCACAGATCTGTTGTATAACCCAATCAGAGGAAGGAATTCACAGATCTGGTTTATAACCCAATCAGAGGAAGGTATTCACAGATCTGGTTTATAACCCAATCAGAGGAAGGAATTCACAGACCTGGTTTATAACCCAATCAGAGGAAGGAATTCACAGATCTGGTTTATAACCCAATCAGAGGAATGAATTCACAGATCTGGTTTATAACCCAATCAGAGGAAGGAATTCATAAGAGCATTTAAATCAATGGTCTTTTAAATCTTAAAGGTTTCCAATTGTGTTCATTCACACACGAAAAACATGTATAATAGATGTTAAAATACATATATATAACTATTTTAATATTCTCATTTTCATGATTTATTTTTCATTTTTTGACGGTCAGTTTTGCAATTTATAGAAGTGTTATTCAATGTGTTTCTATGGGTTACAGTAGTAAAGGCCAAATTCAATATATATTTATTTCCCTATAAATATATATATATGTGTATATTTAAATAGCTACAGGTGTCCTTAAATTCCAAATCAAATACCTAAATGATCTATGACCATCTAAAAACAATTCCATATGTTAGCCTATTAGAACCCCCTCCCCAACGGCTTACACTTCTAGGGGTTAATTGCTTAATTAACTCAGGAATCAAGCCTGTGTGGAAGAAACCTGCTTTCAATATACGATGTACCGCTCATATACTCAAGGGTTTCCTTTATTTTGGCAGTTACCTGAATTTGTCCAATAAGGACATTTCCTTTCTGTTTGTATTCCTGGTCTCACCTAAAGCCAGAGTGGCTGTGATCTGCTGGTCAGTTTAAGTAAAGTATCTCTCGTCCTTTGTGGAGTCTTGAGTGGCCTGATGACCCCCTCCATCTCAGAGTCTTGAGTGGATTGACGACCCTCTCCATCTCAGAGTCTTGAGTGGATTGACGACCCTCTCCATCTCAGAGTCTTGAGTGGATTGATGACCCCCTCCATCTCAGAGTCTTGAGTGGATTGACGACCCTTTCCATCTCAGAGGCTTGAGTGGCCTGATGACCCCCTCCATCTCAGAGTCTTGAGTGGATTGACGACCCTCTCCATCTCAGAGCCTTGAGTGGCCTGATGACCCCCTCCATCTCAGAGTCTTGAGTGGTTTGACGACCCTCTCCATCTCAGAGCCTTGAGTGGCCTGATGACCCCCTCCATCTCAGAGTCTTGAGTGGATTGACGACCCTTTCCATCTCAGAGGCTTGAGTGGCCTGATGACCCTCTCCATCTCAGAGCCTTGAGTGGTTTGACGAGAGAGACTTGACCTCTTAAGCCAATGGTCTCTACATTTTACGTGCAGCCCGTCACACACAGACACACACACACACACACACACACACACACACACACACACACACACACACACACACACACACACACACACACACACACAATCTCTCTGAATGACTGTCACTGACTCTCCCATTATGCTGAAGCAGATCCATCATGGTTTAAATGGCCATTGGAATCATTCTAGGAACGATGGGAGTCGTCTCTTACGTGCTCATTGGTCAATCTTGGTATTGTGACATCATCATTAACATCTTCGTTCGTCATCCAGTGTCTAAAATGGCACCCTGTTCCCTATATAGTGCACTACTTTAGACCAGTCCTATGGTGCCCTGTTCCCTATGTAGTGCACTACTTTAGACCAGAGCCCTATAACACCCTGTTCCCTATATAGTGCACTACTTTAGACCAGTCCTATGGTGCCCTGTTCCCTATATAGTGCACTACTTTAGACCAGAGTCCTGTTCCCTATATAGTGTACTACTTTAGACCAGAGTCCTATAACACCCTGTCCCCTATATAGGGCACTACTTTAGACCAGAGTCCTGTTCCCTATATAGTGTACTACTTTAGACCAGAGTCCTGTTCCCTATATAGTGTACTACTTTAGACCAGAGTCCTGTCCCCTATATAGTGTACTACTTTAGACCAGAGTCCTATAACACCCTGTCCCCTATATAGGGCACTACTTTAGACCAGAACCCTGTTACCTATATAGTGCACTACTTTAGACCAGAGCACTGTTCCCTATATAGGGTACTACTTTAGACCAGAGCCCTGTTCCCTATATAGTGTGCTACTTTAGACCAGAGCCCTGTTCCCTATGTAGGGTACTACTTTAGACCAGAGCCCTATGGCACCCTGTTCCCTATATAGTGCACTACTTTAGACCAGAGCCCTGTTCCCTATATAGTGCACTACTTTAGACCAGAACCCTGTTCCCTATATAGTGCACTACTTTAGACCAGTCATATGGTGCCCTGTTCCCTATGTAGTGCACTACTTTAGACCAGTCCTATGGTGCCCTGTTCCCTATATAGTGCACTACTTTAGACCAGAGTCCTATGGCACCCTGTTCCCTATATAGTGCACTACTTTAGACCAGTCCTATGGTGCCCTGTTCCCTATATAGTGCACTACTTTAGACCAGAGTCCTATGGCACCCTGTTCCCTATATAGTGCACTACTTTAGACCAGTCCTATGGCACCCTGTCCCCTATATAGTGCACTACTTTAGACCAGTCCTATAAGGGAATAGGGATCCATGTCAGGGCTCAGCCGCTGCTGTTCTCTTATGTCCATCAGGTTTCAATCCAGTAAGAGCTAAGATCAAGTGAAATGCATCATGGTACATTTAATAACACGGTGCTTTTAGATAAATCAGTGTCAGTATTGTGTGTAACGTCGAGCCATATAAAGTCAATTTACTTTTCTCTTTTCTGTCTGATGCCTGTTTGGGTTTCTTTTATTTATCCACATTCCGGTTTCTCTTTTTCAATTATTATAATTATATTTTTAAATCAGGTTTTCTCTCTCAAACTTACATTTATTGAATCTAAAAACCCTAGTAACCAACAGATGTTACAGGGCCCCTAATAATGGACATGTGGAGAGAAACAGAGACCTAAAAGCATTTCTGGATTAATGACATCATTCTAAATTGTTTTTCCTTTTTATCTTGGTATTTTATTAAATATCTTTTCTCCCTCCATATTAATTCCGTTCGTTTATTATGACCACCCCACTGTTATTGACGTCTGGATATTATGTTGTGGACAGAGGGCGATGGTTGGCATGGTGACCTTTGATTGTGGAAGCTAAAGATTAGAAGGACATCAATTTGAGTCATTAGTCCACGGAAGATACAGTATTATTCTGCTTCCTTTTAAGCTTCAATGGTTTGGTCCAGAAATGGTTTGGTCCAGGGGACTATTCAACCCTGTACAGAAATGGTTTGGTCCAGTGGTCTATTCAACCCTGTACAGAAATGGTTTGGTCCAGTGGTCTATTCAACCCTGTACAGAAATGGTTTGGTCCAGGGGACTATTATACCCTGTACAGAAATGGTTTGGTCCAGGGGACTATTATACCCTGTACAGAAATGTTTGGTCCAGGGGACTATTCAACCCTGTACAGAAATGGTTTGGTCCAGGGGACTATTCAACCCTGTACATAAATGGTTTGGTCCAGGGGACTATTCAACCCTGTACAGAAATGGTTTGGTCCAGGGGATGATTTAACCCTGTACAGAAATGGTTTGGTCCAGGGGACTATTCAACCCTGTGCAGAAATGGTTTGGTCCAGGGGACTATTAAACCCTGTACAGAAATGGTTTGGTCCAGGGGACTATTCAACCCTGTACAGAAATGGTTTGCTCCAGGGGACTATTTAACCCTGTACAGAAATGGTTTGGTCCAGGGGACTATTCAACCCTGTACAGAAATGGTTTGGTCCAGGGGACTATTCAACCCTGTACAGAAATGGTTTGGTCCAGGGGACTATTTAACCCTGTACAGAAATGGTTTGCTCCAGGGGACTATTTAACCCTGTACAGAAATGGTTTGTTCCAGGGGACTATTCAACCCTGTACAGAAATGGTTTGGTCCAGGGGACTATTTAACCTCTCAGGGAGAGATACACATTGACAAATGGAAAAGGCAAAATATATTTTGATGGAGGGAAAGTAACATACACACACACACACACACACACACACAGACACACACACACACAGACACACACACACACACACACACACACACACACACACACACACACACACACACACACACACACACGCACGTCAACGGTATCCCTGCAGGGAAGTGAGCAGCTCCAGTCAACAGATTAGTCTTTCCCAGGCTTTGCGTTCAGGCAGATTGTTGTGATGGTTTTATACTGACCCCTGCATCTCTGCCTGTCCTTCACCTCTGAAACAAGGTTCCACGTACCAATCTTCCTGATGCAGTTTCACAACGTGTCAAATAGCAGCACTCCGTTCGTTTTAACTCTGTCTGGGGGCCCCAATTGACTTCCTGTTCCCTATATAGTGCACTACTGTTGACCAGAGCCCTATGACATCACTGTATATGGAATAGAATGCTGTTTGGGACACAGACTCTCCCTACCAGACACCTGTGCACCAAACCACTATGGCTGCTGGCACCACGGTGTGCAGTAAAAAGGTGTTTTAGTTAATAGGAAAATGGCT
>NW_024609495.1:152500-180000 GCF_018296145.1 Oncorhynchus tshawytscha
AGGAGGTACTGGATGGAAGGAGCTGTGTTATCAGGAGGTATTGGATGGAAGGAGCTGTGTTATCAGGAGGTACTGGATGGAAGGAGCTGTGTTATCAGGAGGTATTGGATGGAAGGAGCTGTGTTATCAGGAGGTACTGGATGGAAGGAGCTGTGTTATCAGGAGGTATTGGATGGAAGGAGCTGTGTTATCAGGAGGTATTGGATGGAAGGAGCTGTGTTATCAGGAGGTATTGGATGGAAGGAGCTGTGTTATCAGGAGGTACTGGATGGAAGGAGCTGTGTTATCAGGAGGTATTGGATGGAAGGAGCTGTGTTATCAGGAGGTATTGGATGGAAGGAGCTGTGTTGTCAGGAGGTATTGGATGGAAGGAGCTGTGTTATCAGGAGGTACTGGATGGAAGGAGCTGTGTTATCAGGAGGTACTGGATGGAAGGAGCTGTGTTATCAGGAGGTAGTGGATGGAAGGAGCTGTGTTATCAGGAGGTATAGGATGGATGGAGCTGTGTTGTCAGGAGATACTGGATGGAAGGAGCTGTGTTATCAGGAGGTATTGGATGGATGGAGCTGTGTTATCAGGAGGTACTGGATGGATGGAGCCTGGTTTGAAAGCAGTTGTTAATAGGTTTGTGGAGAGAAGGCCTTAACTTTAATTTCTGGTGTAATGGAGGGATTGAACCCCCCCCCCCTCCAAAAAAACCACAAAAATACCTCATATTGTCTTTTGAAACCTTGAAGAAAATTGATTCAGGTACGGGGTAAGAAAAAATAAATGAGAGTGTGGGTTTTCTTCGTGTAACTTTTTTTTGAAAATGCTGAAACGATTGCTTCTCTGTCATGCTCAGTAATTCTTATTACTTACCACCCAGGGGGTGAGAAATCAATTTGTGAAGCTTAAACAGAAATGCCAATTTCATTTTCAGTCTGTAATGGGAGAATAAAATAAAAACAATATGTCCCAAAGGGAATAATATCCACTATGTAGTGCACTACTTCTTTGTCCAGAACCCAAGGGGACCTAGTGTACTACGTTCGGGAATAGGGTGCCATTTTGGGACCCGTGCCCCCAAAAAATGAGATGTAAAGAAAAGCATGGGAATATTAAAAGTAGCGTCAGTGTCCTGTAGAGGGGAAATCAATGTGCTTTTCTTCACCTATCTGTCTGTGTGTGTGTGTGTGTGTGTGTGTGTGTGTGTGTGTGTGTGTGTGTGTGTGTGTGTGTGTGTGTGTGTGTGTGTGTGTGTGTGTGTGTGTGTGTGTGTGTGTGTGTGTGTGTGTGTGTGTGTGTGTGTGTGTGTGTGTGTGTGTGTTGAGGCTGGTTCTGTCTGTGTGTCGTGTCTCAGGGTGTTGAGGCTGGTTCTGTCTGTGTGTCGTGTCTCAGGGTGTTGAGGCTGGTTCTGTCTGTGTGTCGTGTCTCAGGGTGTTGAGGCTGGTTCTGTCTGTGTGTCGTGTCTCAGGGTGTTGAGTCTGGTTCTGTCTGTGTGTAGTGTCTCAGGGTGTTGAGGCTGGTTCTGTCTGTGTGTAGTGTCTCAGGGTGTTGAGGCTGGTTCTGTCTGTGTGTCGTGTCTCAGGGTGTTGAGGCTGGTTCTGTCTGTGTGTAGTGTCTCAGGGTGTTGAGGCTGGTTCTGTCTGTGTGTCGTGTCTCAGGGTGTTGAGGCTGGTTCTGTCTGTGTGTCGTGTCTCAGGGTGTTGAGGCTGGTTCTGTCTGTGTGTCGTGTCTCAGGGTGTTGAGGCTGGTTCTGTCTGTGTGTCGTGTCTCAGGGTGTTGAGGCTGGTTCTGTCTGTGTGTAGTGTCTCAGGGTGTTGAGGCTGGTTCTGTCTGTGTGTAGTGTCTCAGGGTGTTGAGGCTGGTTCTGTCTGTGTGTCGTGTCTCAGGGTGTTGAGGCTGGTTCTGTCTGTGTGTCGTGTCTCAGGGTGTTGAGTCTGGTTCTGTCTGTGTGTGTGTCTGTGTGTTGAGGTGGTCTGTCTGTGTGTAGTGTCTCAGGGTGTTGAGGCTGGTTCTGTCTGTGTGTCGTGTCTCAGGGTGTTGAGGCTGGTTCTGTCTGTGTGTCGTGTCTCAGGGTGTTGAGGCTGGTTCTGTCTGTGTGTCGTGTCTCAGGGTGTTGAGGCTGGTTCTGTCTGTGTGTAGTGTCTCAGGGTGTTGAGGCTGGTTCTGTCTGTGTGTAGTGTCTCAGGGTGTTGAGGCTGGTTCTGTCTGTGTGTAGTGTCTCAGGGTGTTGAGGCTGGTTCTGTCTGTGTGTAGTGTCTCAGGGTGTTGAGGCTGGTTCTGTCTGTGTGTCGTGTCTCAGGGTGTTGAGTCTGGTTCTGTCTGTGTGTCGTGTCTCAGGGTGTTGAGGCTGGTTCTGTATGTGTGTAGTGTCTCAGGGTGTTGAGGCTGGTTCTGTCTGTGTGTAGTGTCTCAGGGTGTTGAGGCTGGTTCTGTCTGTGTGTCGTGTCTCAGGGTGTTGAGGCTGGTTCTGTCTGTGTGTAGTGTCTCAGGGTGTTGAGGCTGGTTCTGTCTGTGTGTAGTGTCTCAGGGTGTTGAGGCTGGTTCTGTCTTTGTGTCGTGTCTCAGGGTGTTGAGGCTGGTTCTGTCTGTGTGTAGTGTCTCAGGGTGTTGAGGCTGGTTCTGTCTTTGTGTCGTGTCTCAGGGTGTTGAGGCTGGTTCTGTCTGTGTGTAGTGTCTCAGGGTGTTGAGGCTGGTTCTGTCTGTGTGTAGTGTCTCAGGGTGTTGAGGCTGGTTCTGTCTGTGTGTAGTGTCTCAGGGTGTTGAGGCTGGTTCTGTCTGTGTGTAGTGTCTCAGGGTGTTGAGGCTGGTTCTGTCTGTGTGTCGTGTCTCAGGGTGTTGAGGCTGGTTCTGTCTGTGTGTCGTGTCTCAGGGTGTTGAGGCTGGTTCTGTCTGTGTGTAGTGTCTCAGGGTGTTGAGGCTGGTTCTGTCTGTGTGTCGTGTCTCAGGGTGTTGAGGCTGGTTCTGTCTGTGTGTCGTGTCTCAGGGTGTTGAGGCTGGTTCTGTCTGTGTGTAGTGTCTCAGGGTGTTGAGGCTGGTTCTGTCTGTGTGTAGTGTCTCAGGGTGTTGAGGCTGGTTCTGTCTGTGTGTAGTGTCTCAGGGTGTTGAGGCTGGTTCTGTCTTTGTGTAGTGTCTCAGGGTGTTGAGGCTGGTTCTGTCTGTGTGTCGTGTCTCAGGGTGTTGAGGCTGGTTCTGTCTGTGTGTCGTGTCTCAGGGTGTTGAGGCTGGTTCTGTCTGTGTGTAGTGTCTCAGGGTGTTGAGGCTGGTTCTGTCTGTGTGTAGTGTCTCAGGGTGTTGAGGCTGGTTCTGTCTTTGTGTCGTGTCTCAGGGTGTTGAGGCTGGTTCTGTCTGTGTGTAGTGTCTCAGGGTGTTGAGGCTGGTTCTGTCTGTGTGTAGTGTCTCAGGGTGTTGAGGCTGGTTCTGTCTGTGTGTAGTGTCTCAGGGTGTTGAGGCTGGTTCTGTCTGTGTGTCGTGTCTCAGGGTGTTGAGGCTGGTTCTGTCTGTGTGTAGTGTCTCAGGGTGTTGAGGCTGGTTCTGTCTGTGTGTCGTGTCTCAGGGTGTTGAGGCTGGTTCTGTCTGTGTGTCGTGTCTCAGGGTGTTGAGGCTGGTTCTGTCTGTGTGTCGTGTCTCAGGGTGTTGAGGCTGGTTCTGTCTGTGTGTCGTGTCTCAGGGTGTTGAGGCTGGTTCTGTCTGTGTGTAGTGTCTCAGGGTGTTGAGGCTGGTTCTGTCTGTGTGTAGTGTCTCAGGGTGTTGAGGCTGGTTCTGTCTGTGTGTCGTGTCTCAGGGTGTTGAGGCTGGTTCTGTCTGTGTGTAGTGTCTCAGGGTGTTGAGGCTGGTTCTGTCTGTGTGTCGTGTCTCAGGGTGTTGAGGCTGGTTCTGTCTGTGTGTAGTGTCTCAGGGTGTTGAGGCTGGTTCTGTCTGTGTGTCGTGTCTCAGGGTGTTGAGGCTGGTTCTGTCTGTGTGTCGTGTCTCAGGGTGTTGAGGCTGGTTCTGTCTGTGTGTCGTGTCTCAGGGTGTTGAGGCTGGTTCTGTCTGTGTGTCGTGTCTCAGGGTGTTGAGGCTGGTTCTGTCTGTGTGTAGTGTCTCAGGGTGTTGAGGCTGGTTCTGTCTGTGTGTCGTGTCTCAGGGTGTTGAGGCTGGTTCTGTCTGTGTGTAGTGTCTCAGGGTGTTGAGGCTGGTTCTGTCTGTGTGTAGTGTCTCAGGGTGTTGAGGCTGGTTCTGTCTGTGTGTCGTGTCTCAGGGTGTTGAGTCTGGTTCTGTCAGCACGCTGAAGTGCTCAGTGGTTTTCTTCTCTCCGTCTTCCCTCTCAACTTGATTGGTTTGGTAGTGTGACGACCCTATAAAAAGCAATGGTGTCATTGGGCTCCACGCTGACTACAGACGTTGATACAAAAGAGAGGAGAGGATGGTTCTGACGACGGTGTGTGTGTGTGTGTGTGTGTGTGTGTCTGTGTGTGTGTCTGTGTGTGTGTCTGTGTGTGTGTGTCTGTCTGTGTGTGTGTGTGTGTGTGTGTGTGTGTGTGTGTGTGTGTGTGTGTGTGTGTGTGTGTGTGTGTCGCAGTCTCCAGTCTCCAGGGGTTAATTTAATATACAATGCCTTCGTAAAGTATTCAGACCCCTTCAATTTTCCCCAAAATCACGCAAACCTGGTAACCCATCTTTATACAAACCTGGCAAACCCATATTTATGCAAACCTGGAACCCATCTTTATTTACACCTGGCAACCCATCATTATTTATACCTGGCAACCCATCTTTACGCAAACCTGGGAACCCATCTTTATTTACACCTGGCAACCCATCATTATTTATACCTGGCAACCCATCTTTTGCAAACCTGGCAACCCATCATTACATACACCTGGCAACCCATCTTTATGCAAACCTGGCAACCCATCATTACTTATAGTGCAACCCATCTTTCAGCAAACCTGGCAACCCATCTTTGAGGCATGGCAACCCATCTTTATGCAAACCTGGCAACAAATCATTACCTACACCTGGCAACCCTTCATTACTTAGACCTGGCAACCCATCATTACTTTAACATGGCAACCCATCTTTATGCAAACCTGGCAACAAATCAATACCTCACCTGGCAACCCTTCATTACTACACCTGGCAACCCATCATTACTTTCACATGGCAACCCATCTTTATCCTAATCTGGCAACCAATCTTTGACCAAACCTGGCAACCCATCATTACTTACACCTGCGTCTCATCATCAGTCACATCTGGACTTCATTACTCCCTTGATTACTTACAGTTCATATCTAACACTCTGTTCTTTCAGTCATCAGACGCTTACCTTCTTTTGTATCGTTCCATGTTCTTGTTTACTAAACTCAATAACTGATTCTGCTTCCTGACTCCCTGCTCCAGACTCCCTGACTTTTCTGACTCCCTGCTCCCTGACTCCTGACTCCCTGAGACCCCGCTCCCTGATTCCCCTGACTCCCTGACTCCTGACTCCCTGCTCCCTGACTCCTGACTCCCTGGCCTGCCCCTGACTCCCTGCTCCCTGCTCCCTGACTCCCTGACTCCCTGCTCCCTGACTCCCTGACTCCCTGACAACCCTGACTCCTGCTTTCTGACTCCTGACTCCCTGCTTTGACTCCTGACTCCCTGAACCCATCCTGACTCCTGACTCCCTGACTCCTGACTCCTGCTCCCTGCAACCCTGACTCCCTGCTCCCTGACTCCCTGACTCCCTGCTTTCTGACTCCCTGACTCCCTGCTCCCTGACTCTTGACTCCCAGACTCCCGCTCCCTGACTCCCTGACTCCCTGGCTCCTGACTCCCTGCTCCTGACTCACTGACTCCCTGACTCCCTGCTCCCTGACTCCCTTCCCTGCTCCCTGACTCCCTGACTCCCTGACTCCCTGACTCCTGACAACCCTGCCTCTGAGTCCCTGACTCCCTGCTCCCTGCTCCCTGACTCCCTGCTCCCTGACTCCTGCTCCCTGACACCCTGACAACCCTTCCCTGCTCCCTGACTCCCTGGCAACCCATGACTCCCTGCTTCCTGACTCCTGACTCCCTGCTTTCCCTGCTCCCTGCTCCCTCACTTCCTGAATCCCTGCTCCCTGACTCCCTGACTCCTTGACTCCCTGACTTCCTGCTCACTGACTCCCTGATTCCCTGACTCCCTGCCCCTGACTCCCTGACTCCCTGACTCCCTGCTCCCTGCTCCCTGACTCCTGACTCCCTGCTCCCTGCTCCCTGACTCCTGACTCCTGCTCCCTCCCATACTCCCTGACTCCCTGCTCCTGACACCCTGACACCTGACTCCCTGCTCCCTGACTCCCTGCTCCCTGACTCCCTGACTCCCGGTTCCCTGACTTCCTGAATCCCTGCTCCCTGACTCCTGACTCCCTGACTCCCTGCTCACTGACTCCCTGATTCCCTGACTCCCTGCTCCCTGACTCTCTGCTCCCTGACTCCCTGCTCCCTGACTCCCTGACTCCCTGCTTCCTGACTCCCTGACTCCTGCTCCCTGCTCCCTGACTCCCTGACTCCTGACTCCCTGCTTCCTGACTCCCTGCTTCTCCCTGACTCCCTGACTCCCTGACTGACTCCCTGACTCCCTGACTCCCTGACTCCCTGACTCCCTGACTCCCTGCTCCCTGACTCCCTGACTCCTGACTCCCTGACTGACCCTGACTCCCTGACTCCCTGACTCCTGACTCCCTGACTCCCTGCTCCCTGACTCCCTGACTCCCTGACTCCTGACTCCCTGCTCCCTGCTCCCTGACTCCCTGCTCCCTGACTCCCTGACTCCCTGCTTTCTGACTCCCTGACTCCCTGCTCCCTGACTCCTGACTCCCTGACTCCCGCTCCCTGACTCCTGGCTCCTGACTCCTGCTCCCTGACTCACTGACTCCCTGACTCCCTGCTCCCTGACTCCCTGCTCCTGCTCCCTGACTCCCTGACTCCCTGACTCCCTGACTCCTGACTCCCTGCTCCCTGAGTCCCTGACTCCCTGCTCCCTGCTCCCTGACTCCCTGCTCCCTGACTCCCTGCTCCCTGACACCCTGACTCCCTGCTCCCTGCTCCCTGACTCCCTGACTCCATGACTCCCTGCTTCCTGACTCCCTGACTCCTGCTCCCTGACTCCCTGCTCCCTGCTCCCTCACTTCCTGAATCCCTGCTCCCTGACTCCCTGACTCCTTGACTCCTGACTTCCTGCTCACTGACTCCCTGATTCCCTGACTCCCTGCCCCCTGACTCCCTGCTCCCTGACTCCCTGCTCCCTGCTCCCTGACTCCCTGACTCCCTGCTCCCTGACTCCTGACTCCCTGCTCCCTGACTCCCATACTCCCTGACTCCCTGCTCCCTGACACCCTGACACCCTGACTCCCTGCTCCCTGACTCCCTGCTCCCTGACTCCCTGACTCCCGGTTCCTGACTCCCTGCTCCCTGACTCCCTGCTCCCTGACTTCCTGAATCCCTGCTCCCTGACTCCTTGACTCCCTGACTCCCTGCTCACTGACTCCCTGATTCCCTGACTCCCTGCTCCCTGACTCTCTGCTCCCTGACTCCCTGCTCCCTGACTCCCTGACTCCCTGCTTCCTGACTCCCTGACTCCCTGCTCCTGCTCCCTGACTCCCTGACTCCTGACTCCCTGCTTCCTGACTCCCTGCTTCTTGCTCCCTGACTCCCTGACTCCCTGCTCCCTGACTCCTGACTCCTGACTCCCTGACTCCCTGACTCCCTGACTCCCTGACTCCCTGCTCCCTGACTCCCTGCTTTCTGACTCCCTGACTCCCTGCTTTCTGACTCCCTGACTCCCTGCTCCCTGACTCCCTGACTCCTGCTCTCTGACTCCCTGCTCCCTGACTCCTGCTCCCTGACTCCCTGCTTTCTGACTCACTGACTCCCTGCTCCCTGCTTCCTGACTCCCTGACTCCCTGCTTCCTGACTCCCTGCTTCCTGACTCCATGACTCCCTGCTTCCTGACTCCCTGCTTCCTGACTCCCTGCTCCCTGAGTCCTGACTCCCTGCTTCCTGACTCCCTGCTCCCTGACTCCTGACTCCATGACTCCTGACTCCCTGACTCCCTGCTCCCTGCTTCCTGACTCCCTGACTCCTGCTTCTTGACTCCCTGACTCCATGCTTCCTGACTCCCTGCTCCCTGACTCCCTGACTCCCTGACTCCCTGACTCCTGACTCCCTGCTTCCTGACTCCTGACTCCTGACTCCCTGACTCCTGACTCCCTGCTCCCTGACTACCTGACTCCCTGACTCCTGCTTCCTGACTCCTGACTCCTGACTCCCTGACTCCTGACTCCTGACTCCTGACTCCTGCTCCCTGACTACCTGACTCCCTGCTTCCTGACTCCTGACTCCCTGCTTCCTGACTCCTGACTCCTGACTCCCTGACTCCCTGACTCCCTGACTCCTGACTCTCTGCATCCTGACTCCCTGACTCCCTGACCCCTGACTCCCTGCTCCTGACTCCCTGACTCCTGACTCCTGACTCCCTGACTCCTGACTCCTGACTCCTGACTCTCTGCATCCTGACTCCCTGACTCCTGACTCCTGACTCCTGCTTCCTGACTCCTGACTCCTGACTCCCTGACTCCCTGACTCCCTGACTCCCTGACTCCCTGACTCCTGCATCCTGACTCCTGACTCCCTGACTCCCTGACTCCTAACTCTCTGACTTCCTGACTCCTGACCCTGACTCCCTGACTCCCTGACTCCTAACTCTCTGCATCCTGACTCCCACCGTCTACTTTACAATTCTGGGGTACTGTGTGTAGATTGATGAGGGGGAAAAAACATATAATTTCATTAATTTTAGAATAAGGCCGGGTTGTGATCTGATGTAAAGACCCATTAACATCTGCTAACCGTGTGTATGTGATGTGATCTGATGTGATGTGATCTGATGTGATCTGATGTGATCTGATCTGATCTGATGTGATCTGATGTGATCTGATGTGATCGGATGTGATTTGATGTGATCTGATGTGATCTGATGTGATCTGATGTGACCTGATCTGATCTGATCTGATCTGATCTGATCTGACCTGATGTGACCTGATGTGATCGGATGTGACCTGATGTGACCTGATGTGACCTGATGTGATCGGATGTGACCTGATGTGATCGGATGTGACATGATGTGATCTGATGTATACACTCACTTTAGGAACATAACTCTTCAGTCAGTCATTTTTGTTGAAGGGATTCATCTATTGAAATTCAATGAGAGTAGAGTCAAGGCCTTGCATCCCAAATGCCACCCTATTCTATATATAGTGTTTACTACTTTAGACCAGGTCCTATAGGGTAGTGCACTACTTTAGACCAGGTCCTATAGGGTAGTGCACTACTTTAGACCAGGTCCTATAGGGTAGTGCACTACTTTAGACCAGGTCCTATAGGGTAGTGGACTACTTTAGACCAGGTCCTATAGGGTAGTGGACTACTTTAGACCAGGTCCTATAGGGTAGTGGACTACTTTAGACCAGGTCCTATAGGGTAGTGGACTACTTTAGACCAGGTCCTATAGGGTAGTGGACTACTTTAGACTAGGGCCTATAGGGTAGTGCACTACTTTAGACCAGGTCCTATAGGGTAGTGCACTACTTTAGACCAGGTCCTATAGGGTAGTGGACTACTTTAGACCAGGTCCTATAGGGTAGTGGACTACTTTACACCAGGTCCTATAGGGTAGTGGACTACTTTAGACCAGGTCCTATAGGGTAGTGGACTACTTTAGACCAGGGCCTATAGGGTAGTGGACTACTTTAGACCAGGTCCTATAGGGTAGTGCACTACTTTAGACCAGGTCCTATAGGGTAGTGCTCTACTTTAGACCAGGTCCCAAAGGGAAAAGGGAGCAATTTGGGACTCTTGCAGAGAACAACAGAGAGTCAAACATATTGTCTGAACCAAATGTCCTGCCTGAAGGCACAGCGGACTGTAATGAAGTTATGGAGGGTGACTTATCTGAGCTGTCCTGTGTGTGTTCTGAGATGTACGCCAGAGTTTCCCCTAATTCCATCAGTCAGGCGGGCCTCCACTGAATCAACCCATCTGGACAGACAGTATGTGAACACTCTATTCAGGCATCTCTCTCCCCTCTCTACTCCCTGACCCTCTCTCTCCCTCTTTACTCTCTTACCCTCTCTCTCCCCCTCTCTACTCCCGGACCCTCTCTCTCCCTCTCTACTCCCTGACCCTCTCTCTCCCTCTCTACTCCCTAACCCTCTCTCTCCCCTCTCTACTCCCTGAACCTCTCTCTCCCTCTCTACTCCTGACCCTCTCTCCCTCTCTACTCCCTGACCCTCTCTCTCCCTCTCTACTCCCTGACCATCTCTCCTTCTCTACCCCTGACCCTCTCTCCCCCTCTCTACTCCCTGACCCTCTCTCCCCTCTCTACTCCCAGACCCTCTCTCTCCCTCTCTATTCCTGACCATCTCTCCCTCTCTACTCCCTGACCCTCTCTCTCCCTCCTCTACTCCCTGACCATCTCTCCTCTCTACTCCCGGACCCTCTCTCTCCCCTCTCTACTCCCTGACCCTCTCTCTCCCTCTCTACTCACTGACCCTCTCTCTCCCCCTCTACTCCTGACGCTCTCTCTCCCTCCTCTACTCCCTGACCCTCTCTTTTTTCTCTCCTGACTCTCTCTCTCCCCTCTCTACTCCCTGACCCTCTCTCCCTCTCTACTCACTGACCCTCTCTCTCCCCCTCTACTTTGATCTCTCTCTCCCTCCTCTACTCCCTGACCCTCCCTCTCTACTCCCTGACTCTCTCTCTCCCTCCTCTACTCCCTGACTTTCTCTCTCCCTCCTCTACTCCCTGACCCTCTCTTTTCCCTCTCTACTCCCTGATTTTTTTTCTCCCTCCCTCTCCCTCTCTCCTCCCTCCTCTACTCCCTGACTCTCTCTCCCCTCTCTACTCCCTGACTCTCTCTCCCTCCTCTACTCCATGACCCTCTCTTTTCCCTCTCTACTCCCTGACTCTCTCTCTCCCTCCTCTACTCCCTGATTTCTCTCTCCCTCCTCTTTCCTTTGACTCTCTCTCTCCCCTCTCTACTCCTTTGACCCTCTCTTTTTTCCCTCTCTACTCCCTGATTTCTCTCTCTCCCTCCTCTACTCCCTGATCTCTCTCTCTCCCTCCTCTACTCCCTGACTCTCTCTCTCCCTCCTCTATTCCCTGACCCTCTCTTTTCCCTCCTCTACTCCCTGACTTTCTTCTCCCTCCTCTATTTCCCTGACTCTCTCTCTCCCTCCTCTACTCCCCCGACCCTCTCTTTTCCCTCTCTACTCCCTGACTCTCTCTCTCCCTCTACTCCCTGACTCCCTCTCTCCTCTCTCTCCTCTACTCCCTGACTCTCCCTCTCTCTCCTCTCCCTCCATCTCTTCTTTTCTCTGTGTTCCTCATTTTAATTGAGGTCTGTGTTTTCTAGCTACGTAGAGATGGCGTCGTTCTGTTCCCCTTTCTTCTCCCTCTTCATTGGTCTCTTCTCTCCTCTGACTCTGATATCTATGTCACGTGTTAATATTTCTCCCCTCTCTATTCCCTGACCATCTCTCCCTCTCTACTCCCTGACCATCTCTCCCTCTCTACTCCTGACCATCTCTCCCTCTCTATTCCTGACCATCTCTCCCTCCTCTACTCCCTGACCATCTCTCCCTCTCTACTCCTGACCCTCTCTACTCCCTGACCATCTTTCTCCCTCTCTACTCCTGACCATCTTCTCCCTCTCTACTCCCTGACCCTCTCTCTCCCCTCTCTACTCCCTGACCCTCTCTTTCCCTCTCTACAGCTGCTGCAACAACACCGTTAGTCAGACTAGTGGAAGTGGAGCGTGAATCAGTCACTGTTGTCGACAGACCTTCAGAAAGGTTTAATAGTATTGTTCACACCGTGGCCCCCCTCACAAACCACCCTAATAGATAGGTCTATCTTGTTTGTATGTCTGAACACATTTGTTTTGCTTCTAAGATGATGTTGTACCGGTAAGATGTGTTGCCAAGACGATATTGCTTGAGGCTCATTTGCTGCAGCGTGTTCTTTCAGACTAGGTGTGCTAGGAACCCTTTTGACAACGTACCATCACTTGTTTCACACAGATATCTTGACTGTGTCACGAATGTCACGCTGTTCCCTATCTAGTGCACTACTTTTGAGCCCTATTCCCTATGCAGTGCACTACTTTAGAGCCCTAAAAGTGAGTTAACTGCCTTGTTCGGGGTAGAATAAAAGATTTGTACCTTGTCAACTTGGGGGATTTGATTCAGCAACCTTTCGGTTACTGGACCAACGCTCTAACCACTAGCCTACCAGCCACCCCAACCTTTCAGTTACTGGCCTAACTCTCTAACCACTAGGCTACCAGCCACCCCAACCTTTCAGTTACTGGCCTAACGCTCTAACCACTAGGCTACCAGCCACCCCAACTTTTCAGTTACTGGCCCAATGCTCTAACCACTAGGCTACCAGCCACCCCAACCTTTCAGTTACTGGCCAAACGCTCTAACCACTAGGCTGCCAGCCACCCCAACCTTTCAGTTACTGGCCTAACTCTCTAACCACTAGGCTACCAGCCACCCCAACCTTTCAGTTACTGGCCCAACGCTCCAACCACTAGACTACCAGCCACCCCAACCTTTCAGTTATGGCCCAACTCCCCAACCTTTCAGTTAGTGGCCCAACTCCCCAACCTTTCAGTTACTGGCCCAACTCCCCAACCTTTCAGTTACTGGCCCAACTCCCCAAACTTTCAGTTACTGGCCCAACTCCCCAACCTTTCAGTTACTGGCCCAACTCCCCAAACTTTCAGTTACTGGCCCAACTCCCCAACCTTTCAGTTACTGGCCCAACGCTCTAACCACTAGGCTACCAGCCACCCCAACCTTTCAGTTACTGGCCCAACTCCCCAACCTTTCAGTTACTGGCCCAACGCTCCAACCATTAGGCTACCAGCCACCCCAACCTTTCAGTTACTGGACCAATGCTCTAATCACTAGGCTACCAGCCACCCCAACCTTTCAGTTACTGTACCAACGCTCCAACCACTAGGCTACCAGCCACCCCAACCTTTCAGTTACTGGACCAACGCTCTAATCACTAGGCTACCAGCCACCCCAACCTTTCAGTTACTGGACCAATGCTCCAACCACTAAGCTACCAGCCACCCCAACCTTTCAGTTACTGGCCCAACTCCCAACCTTTCAGATACTGGCCCAACTCCCCAACCTTTCAGTTACTGGCCCAACTCCCCAACCTTTCAGTTACTGGCCCAACGCTCCAACCACTAGGCTACCAGCCACCCCACCTTTTCAGTTACTGGACCAACGCTCCAACCACTAGCCTACCACCCCAACCTTTCAGTTACTGGCCCAGCGCTCCAACCACTAGGCTACCAGCCACCCCAACCTTTCAGTTACTGTACCAACGCTCCAACCACTAGCCTACCAGCCACCCCAACCTTTCAGTTACTGGCCCAACGCTCTAACCACTAGGCTACCAGCCACCCCAACCTTTCAGTTACTGGACCAACGCTCCAACCACTAGGCTACCAGCCACCCCAACCTTTCAGTTACTGGCCCAACTCCCCAACCTTTCAGTTACTGGCCCAATGCTCTAACCACTAGGCTACCAGCCAACCCAACATTTTGGTTACTGGCCCAACGCTCTAACCACTAGGCTACCACCCCAACCTTTCAGTTACTGGCCCAATGCTCTATCCACTAAGCTACCAGCCACCCTAACATTTTGGTTACTGGCCCAATGCTCTATCCACTAAGCTACCAGCCACCCCAACATTTTGGTTACTGGTCCAACGCTCTAACCACTAGGCTACCAGCCACCCCAACCTTTCAGTTACTGGCCCAACGCTCTAACCACTAGGCTACCAGCCACCCCAACCTTTCAGTTACTGGCCCAACACTCTAACCACTAGGCTACCAGCCACCCCAACCTTTCAGTTACTGGCCCAACGCTCTAACCACTAGGCTACCAGCCACCCCAAGAGCCCTAGGTACTATGTTGAGTCTTGTGCCATTGTGATACAGTAGGTTAGAGGGTTAATCTAACACGTAACATTCTTCTTTAAATCTTCTCTACCTTCCTTGTGAATAATGGAGGGATGTTTTTTTCAAAGCAGTGGAGAGGAGGAGATGCAACGTTCTTCTCCTTCTGAAAGCAGACCAGACGTGCCTTTCCAAGTGGCTCCCTATCTCCTCTATATCCCTATGGGCCCTGGTCAATAGTAGTGCACTACATTGGGAATAGGCTGACATTTGGAACTCTGTCCCAGCTCAGGGTTCCCAATTAGAATCCGTGGAGCTGGTGCCAAAGCACATGTTTAGGTACTGTGTGTTGGCACTTTCACGATACAGCCTTTTAAAGTATTAATGAAACCAACAAACCAAGTGGCGCTGCTCGCCACAGATTTGCCAATTTAGCCCAAAGCCGAGCTGAGCGACGTCAGACAGTCGGACAGACGCAGTGAGACCAGAGTCACGCTTCCTCCTGCTGTTCTCCGAGCAGGTTCTTTAAACGGGCCAGGGGGTGGTGGTGGGGGGTGGCGGGGGACAGGGAGGAAGTGTGTGGTGGGGGTGGCGGGGGGACAGGGAGGAAGTGTGTGGTGGGGGTGGCGGGGGACAGGGAGGAAGTAGCAACAAGGTCTCTTTGAAGACATCTCTGATATTTGATGGTCTTTAGACTGGATTAATTTAAAATGTCACACGCCAGGAGGAGATAAGCTTTCAAGGGCGAAGGGGTCAGTCGGAGTTCGGACACCAGCTGAGATGTGACAGACAGACTGAGTACCAAATTACTCCCTATCTTCTACGTAGTGCGCTAATTATGGATCAGAGGCCTCCATGGGCCCGGTGTTAAAAGCTCTTGACTAGGGAACATGGTGCCGTTTTGGGTCCCATACAGGAAGTAACGCTGAGCTGAATTCACTGTTATTAAGTTATTTTTTCCATCACATCAACATTGTCATTGTCTTCTAGTTCAATATACAGTATCATTCTGCTGTCCAGGGTTATTGGATGAAGTCTTTACTCTGGTTACAAGTTACCTCAGAGTTTCACTACTTCATCTGGAAAGATAGTTTTTTAGATTTGTCCAAGACTTCTGCCTGCTTTTAGCTCATGATGACCTTGTGACGAATGACGGGATCATTCTGTCGTCTTTATAGTGTTCAGGGGTTTTACTTCTGAGAAGGAATCAGAGAACACATGTAGAATGTGTGGCACGAGATGGGACCAAGTGTGGGTTTTCACTATAATGTGTGGCACGAGATGGGACCAAATACTGGATTAGTAGTGAATTAGTAGTGAATTAGTACTGAATTAGTATTGAATTAGTACTGAATTAGTATTGAATTAGTACTGAATTAGTACTGAATTATTAGTGAATTAGTAATGAATTAGTAGTTAATTAGTAGTGAATTAGTATTGAATTAGTATTGCATTAGTACTGAATTTGTACTGAATTAGTGTTGAATTAGTATTGAATTAGTACTGAATTGGTATTGAATTAGTACTGAAGTAGTACTGAATTAGTACTGAATTAGTACTGAATTAGTATTGATTTAGTATTGAATTAGTACTGAATTATTAGTGATTTAGTAATGAATTAGTAGTGAATTAGTATTGATTTAGTACTGAATTTGTTTTGAATTTTTACTGAATTAGTAGTGAATTAGTAGTGAATTAGTAGTGAATTAGTGTTGAATTAGTATTGAATTCGTACTGAATTAGTATTGAATTAGTATTGATTTAGTAGTGAATTAGTAGTGAATTAGTAGTGAATTAGTCGTGAATTAGTCGTGAATTAGTAGTGAATTAGTATTGAATTAGTAGTGAATTAGTAGTGAATTAGTACTGGATTTGTACTGAATTAGTATTGAATTAGTAGTGAATTAGTAGTGAATTAGTATTGATTTATTACTGAATTTGTAGTGAATTAGTAGTGAATTAGTGTTATTCGTACTGAATTAGTATTGAATTAGTACTGAATTAGTACTGAATTAGTAGTGAATTAGTAGTGAATTAGTGTTGTATTTGTACTAAATTTGTACTGAATTAGTAGTGAATTAGTAGTGAATTAGTAGTGAATTAGTAGTGAATTAGTACTGAATTAGTAGTGCATTTGTAGTGAATTATTAGTGAATTAGTATTGGATTAGTACTGAATTAGCAGTGAATTAGTACTGAATTAGTAGTGAATTAGTAGTGAATTAGTACTGGATTAGTAGTGGATTAGTACTGAATTAGTACTGGATTAGTAGTGAATTAGTTGTGAATTAGTAGTGAATTAGTAGTGGATTAGTACTGAATTAGTAGTGAATTAGTAGTGAATTAGTTCTAAATTAGTAGTGAATTAGTAGTGAATTAGTACTGGATTAGTACTGAATTAGTAGTGAATTAGTAATGAATTAGTTCTAAATTAGTAGTGAATTAGTAGTGAATTAGTAGTGAATTAGTAGTGAAATAGTATTGTGTACAGTTTTGTGCCATAACCACGTTGTCTTATTTGTGGGAATCGTCATCCTTATAAATGCTTCCTCTTCGTCTTGCCTGCTGTGTCCCATTCTCTGTGTTAGTATGACAACATGGTCTTTAAAAGCATTACTCTGTTCCTTTGCCCCAGAGCCATACACTATTAAACACACTGACATGTCATTCTACTCAACAACAACAACAACAACAGAAAGAAAGATGGAAAAAAATACAAGTTTTTAAAAGAAAATGTACATACCACATTCTACATAAATAAAAACAAACTCAAAAATATATACAACGTTTTTGAATTATGGGTCAAAAATAAGAATGAAAAGAACCTCATGTAAATTAGACAGTGCAGTTAGATTAACAAGAATTTAAGCTTTCTGCCCATATCAGATATGTCTAAGTACTGGGAGATGTTCTTTGTTACATAAGCCTCATGCTAATCACGTTAGCCTACGTAGCTCAACCTCATGCTAATCACGTTAGCCTACGTTAGCTCAACCTCATGCTAATCACGTTAGTTTACGTTAGTTTCACTTACTCTTGCTAATTACGTTAGTTTACGTTAGCTCAACCTCATGCTAACCGTTAGCCTACGTTAGCTCAACCTCATGCTAATCACGTTAGTTTACGTTAGTTTCAACCTCATAGTTAATCACGTTAGCCTACGTTAGCTCAACCTCATGCTAATCACGTTAGTTTACGTTAGCTCAACCTCATGCTAATCACGTTAGCCTACGTTAGCTCAACCTCATAACTACGTTAGCCTACATTAGCTCAACCGTCCCTGTGGGGAGGGACACCGATCCCGTAGAGGTCATTAAGCTGAAAGCTAATAACAAGTCCTAGATGAAGCAATGAGTCATTGTGGGTGGAGTCCCAAATGAGAACGTATCCTTAAATGGCACCTATTCCAAATGTAGTACTACTTTGACTGGGGAAATGAAGTACGTTTGGAAATAGGTAGTACTACATAGGGAATAGGGTGCTGTTTGGGACCATGATGATCACAGTGCGTTTTGTCCTTTCCATTGGAGACATGTAGAGCACTATTAATCTAATCTCTCTGTGATTTACTGAATGAAATGACGCTCGACATTTACCCAGGCAATGTCAGACAGGTTGTAGTCCCCTCCCCTCCTCCTCCATCCCCTCCTCCTCCATCCCCCCCTCCCTCCATCCCCCTTCCACCCCCTCTCCATCCCCCTCCTCCTCCATCCCCTCCATCCCTCCCCCCTCCTCCATCCCCTCCTCCACCCCTCCATCCTCCATCCCCCTTCCATTCCCCTCCCATCCCCCCTCCATCCCCCCCCCCTCCTCCTCCACCCCCTCCCTCCCTCCTCCCTCCCCCTCCTCCTCCATTTTGCTCCTCATCCCCCTCCTCCTCCATCCCTCTTCACCTTCCATCCCCCTCCATCCCCTTCCATCCCCCTCCTCCCCTCCATTCCATCCCCCTCCATCCCCCTCCTCTCCACCCCCCTCCCCCTCCTTCATCCCCCTCCTCCTCCCATCCCCCTCCCTTCTCCATCCCCTCCTTCATCCCCTCCTCCTCTATCCCCTTCATCCTCCATCCCCCTCCCCTTCTCCTCTACTTCTCCTTCACCCCCTTCCATCCCTCCATCTCTTCACTTTCTAAAATTTCTTCCTTCATCCCCCTCCATCCCCCTCCATCCTCCTCCCACCCCCATCCCCTCCTCCTCCCCTCCTCCTCCATCCCCCTCCTCCTCCATCCCCCTCCATCCTCCCCTCCATCTCTTTTTCCATCCCCCCTCTCCCCATCCATCCCCCATCCTCCTCCATCCTCCTCCATATCCCCTCCATCCCATCCCCCTCGATTCCCCCTCCTCCTCCATTTCCATCCCTTCCTCCCCCTCCTCCATCTCCTCCATTCTCCTCCATCTCTCTCTCCATCCCCTCCATCCTGGGTCCACAGGCAGTGTAGTCAATAAGACAATGAAGATGTCTTTGAGGACACAGTAGAGGTCAGAAAGTGCTGACTCTGACCGTATCCTCTGTCCTACGCACGCAGCAACTCCCAATCTGATTATATTAACACGGGGGTAGATCAGGAAAAGTTAGGCCGACTGCTTTTCAAATGGCACCCTTAGGTATGCCCTACGTAGTGCACTACTTTGGCACACTATAAACTGTATACTGCTTTAATTTGATTGAGAATGTCTGCACTAGAGTCCTATTGTAAAAGGTGCATTTGGACGCTTAGTGTGTGACTAGAATTGTCATGTTCTCTCTCGCTTTCTCTCCCTCTGTCTCTCTCTGTCTCTCTCTCTCTGTCCCTCTCTGCTTTCTCTCCCTCTCTCTCTTTCTCTCTCTCCCTCTCTCCCTCTCTCTGTATCCTCTCGCTTTCTCTTTCTCTCCCTCTCTCTCCTCTCTCTCTATCTCTATCTCTCTCTGTCTCCCTCTCTGTCTCTCTCTCCCTCTCTCTCTATGTCTCTCTCCCTTTTTCTCTCTCTCTCTCTGTCTCTCTCTCTCTCTCCCTCTCTCTCTGTCTCTCTCTCTCTCTCTCTCTCTCTCTCTCTGTCTCTCTCTCTCTCTCTCTCTCTCTCTCTCTCCCTCTCTCTCTCTCTCCTCCTTTCCCTCTCTCTCCCCTCTCTCTCTCTCTCTCTCTCTCCTCCTCTCTCTCTCTCTCTCGTCCCTCTCTTCTCTCGCTTTCTCTTCTATTCTGTCTCCCTCCCTCTCTCTCTCTGTGTCTCTCTTTCTCTCTCCCTCTCAACTCAGAGAGTTGACATTGGCTTAATGACATCACTGTAGCTACCAAGATCGTCTTTCTGTAAATTCATTTTGCTATTGATTTCCGTTATTTATTGTTCAGCGCGGGCGAGGTGTGTGAGTTTGTATAAAGATTTATTCTGAGAGAGGTGACTGGGTGAGACTGACCTTAATTAATGTAGACTGATCTCTCACTGACAGAGTGACTGGTGAGACTGACCTTAATTAATGTAGACTGATCTCTCACTGACAGAGGTGACTGGTGAGACTGACCTTAATTAATGTAGAC
Source organism: Oncorhynchus tshawytscha (assembly GCF_018296145.1). NCBI lineage: Eukaryota > Metazoa > Chordata > Actinopteri > Salmoniformes > Salmonidae > Oncorhynchus > Oncorhynchus tshawytscha. Next base: position 171,988 of record NW_024609495.1, read on the forward strand.
TGATCTCTCACTGACAGAGGTGACTGGTGAGACTGACCTTAATTAATGTAGACTGATCTGTCACTGACAGAGGTGACTGGTGAGACTGACCTTTAATGTAGACTGATCTCTCACTGACAGAGGAGACTGGTGAGACTGACCCACTAATGTAGACTGATCTGTTACTGAGAGAGGAGACTGGTGAGACTGACCAGTCCTCGAGGGCCTGATTGGTGTCACACTTGTAGACTCCATCCTTACTGAGAAAGACAGCTGATTAATCAAATTGCATTTAAACTGAAGAGGAGATTAGTGATTATTGGAGTCAGGTGTGTTAGAGAGGAGACTAAAACTGTGACACCAATCAGGCCCTCGAGGACTGGAGTCACATTGCTCCATCCTCTGGGAAACACAGACTGATTAATTTATTCTGATATATAGATTAGTGATTATTTGTGAGGCTTCTGCTAAACTTTTATTTTTCTTACCAATCAGCCCTGTTACTGGGTCCTACTGATCTGGGTTTCTACCATAGCTGTTACTGGGTCCTTCTGTAATCTGGGTTTCTACCATAGCCTGTTACTGGGTCCTACTGGTAGCCTGTTACTGGGTCCTACTGTAATCTGGGTTTCTACCATAGCCTGTTACTGGGTCCTACTGTAATCTGGGTTTCTACCATAGCCTGTTACTGGGTCCTACTGTAATCTGGGTTTCTACCAGGTACCTGTTACTGGGTCCTACTGTAATCTGGGTTTCTACCATAGCCTGTTACTGGGTCCTACTGTAATCTGGGTTTCTACCATAGCCTGTTACTGGGGCCTACTGTAATCTGGGTTTCTACCATAGCCTGTTACTGGGTCCTACTGTAATCTGGGTTCTACCATAGCCTGTTACTGGGTCCTACTGTAATCTGGGTAGCCTGTTACTGGGTCCTACTGTAATCTGGGTTTCTACCATAGCCTGTTACTGGGTCCTACTGTAATCTGGGTTTCTACCATAGCCTGTTACTGGGGCCTACTGTAATCTGGGTTCTACCATAGCCTGTTACTGGGTCCTACTGTAATCTGGGTTTTTACCATAGCCTGTTACTGGGTCCTATTGTAATCTGGGTTTCTACCATAGCCTGTTACTGGGTCTACTGTAATCTGGGTTTCTACCAGGTACCTGTTACTAGGTCCTACTGTAATCTGGGTTAGTACCATAGCCTGTTACTGTCCTACTGTAATCTGGTTTCTACATAGCCTGTTACTGGGTCCTACTGTAATCTGCTTCTACCATAGCCTGTTACTGGGTCCCTACTGGTTTCTACCATAGCCTGTTACTGGGTCCTACTGTAATCTGGGTTTCTACCATAGCCTGTTACTGGGGCCTATTGTAATCTGGGGTTTATAGCCTGTTAAGTCCTACTGTAATCTGGGTTTCTATCATAGCCTGTTACTGGGTCCTACTGTAATCTGGTTTCTACCATAGCCTGTTACTGGGTCCTACTGTAATCTGGGTTTCTACCATAGCCTGTTACTGGGTCCTACTGTAATCTGGGTTTCTACCAGGTACCTGTTACTGGGTCCTACTGTAATGTGGGTTTCTACCAGGTAGCCTGTTACTGGGTCCTACTGTAATCTGGGTTTCTACCAGGTAGCCTGTTACTGGGTCCTACTGTAATCTGGTTTCTACCAGGTACCTGTTACTGGGTCCTACTGTAATCTGCTTCTACTATAGCCTGTTAATGGGTCTACTGTAATCTGGGTTTCTAATCCTGTTACTGGTTTCTACTATAGCATAGCCTGTTACTGGGTCCTACTGTAATCTGGGTTTCTACCATAGCCTGTTACTGGGCCTACTGTAATCTGCTTCTACTATAGCCTGTTACTGGGTCCTACTGTAATCTGGGTTTCTACTATAGCCTGTTACTGCATACTGGGGCTTCTGTTATACTGTAATCTGGGTTTCTACCATAGCCTGTTAGCTGTAATCGTTACTGTCCTGGTCCTACTGTAATCTGGGTTTCTACTATAGCCTGTTACCGGGTCTTCATTGTAATCTGGGTTTCTACCATAGCCTGTTACTGGGTCATTGTACTACTAGGTAACTGTCTGGGTTTCTACCATAGCCTGTTACTGGTCCTACTGTAATCTGGGTTTCTACCAGGTAGCCTGTTACTGGCCTACTGTAATCTGGGCTAGTACCATAGCCTGTTACTGGGGCCCCATTGTAATCTCCTAGCTGTAATCCTAATGGGTTTCTACCATAGCCTGTTACTGGGTCCTACTGTAATCTGCTTACCATAGCCTGTTACTGGGTCCTACTGTAATCTGTTTCTACCATAGCCTGTTACTGTCCTACTGTAATCTGGGTTTCTACCATAGCCTGTTACTGGGGTCCTACTGTTTGTTAATCTTTTGGTAATTTGTTATTGTTTCAGGTACTTGTTACAGTTATTGTCTCATTGTACTGCTTACTATAGTTTGTTATTGTCTTAATAGACAGTTTGTTATTGGGCCTACTGTAATCTGCTAGTACCATAGCCTGTTACTGGGCCTACTGTAATCTGGGTTTCTACTCATAGCTGTTACTGTCCTACTGTAATTGGGTCTGTCCAGGTAAATTCGTAAGGTCAGCCTACTGTAATCTGGGTTTTCTACCAGGTTCATTGTAATTCAAGCTAGTACCATAGCCTGTTACTGGCCTAATGTAATTCGCTTCTAGCAGGTGTACCAGCCACTGGGTCCTAATGTATTCTGGGTTTTTACCATAGCCTGTTACTGGGTCCTACTGTAATCTGGGTTTCTACCAGGTACCTGTTACTGGGTCCTACTGTAATCTGGGTTTCTACCATAGCCTGTTACTGGGTCCTACTGTAATCTGTTTCTACCAGGTACCTGTTCCTGGGTCCTACTGTAATCTGGGTTTCTACCATAGCCTTGTTACTGGGGCCCACTGTAATCTGGGTTCTACCATAGCCTGTTACTGGGTCCTACTGTAATCTGGGTTTCTACTATAGCCTGTTACTGGTCCTACTGTAATCTGGGTTTCTACTCAGGTACCTGTTGCTGTGGCCTACTGTAATCTGGGTTTCTACCATAGCCTGTTACTGGGTCCTACTGTAATGTGGGGTTTCTAGCAGGTACTCTGTTACTGGGTCTCAATGTATTCTGGGGTTTCTAACCTATAGCCTGTTACTGGGTCCTACTTACTGCTTTACCAGGTACCTGTTACTGTCCACAATCTGGGTTTCTACTATAGGTACCTGTTACTGGTTCCTACTGTAATCTGTTTTCTACCAGGTAACCTGTTTCTACTAGGTTCGGGGCTACTGTAATCTGGGTTTCTACCATAGCCTGTTACCGGGTCCTACTGTAATCTGGGTTTCTAGCCAGGTACCTGTAATTAAGTTGGGTCCCTACTGTAATCTGGGTTTCTACCAGGTACCTGTTACTGGGTCTCATTGCACTAAGCAAAACTTCACTTAGAATAACTCAGTGGTAACTACCCCTGGTACCCTCAACCCATCCTGGTGAATAACTCAGTGGTGACTACCCCTACCACCCTCAACCCACCCTGGTGAATAACTCAGTGGTAACTACCCCTGGTACCCTCAATCCACCCTGGTGAATAACTCAGTGGTAACTACCCCTGGTACCCTCAACCCATCCTGGTGAATAACTCAGTGGTGACTACCCCACCCAGTGTGTGGTAACTACCCCTACCACCCTCAACCCACCCTGGTGAATAACTCAGTGGTAACTACCCCTACCACCCTGGAACCCACTGTGGCGAGGAACTCGGCGGCCGGCACCTTTTTAGGTCAGGAGAATTACACGGCGTGTCATGTTGGTGGCATGGCAGGTAACGGAGCACGGCCTCATGGGAGATGTAGAGAAAAGTCCCGAATTCCATTCTATTCCCTATAAAGCACCACATGACTCTGGTCTAAAGTAGTGCACTACATAGGGAATGGTGTCCATGGGTCCTGGTCAAAAGTAGTGCACTACATAGGGAATGGTGTCTATGGGTCCTGGTCAAAAGTAGTGCACTATATAGGGAATGGGGGGTGCCCTTTGGGATGCGGACCTAGTGTCTTTAATTAGATTTCTGTGGCGGTCTGGCCGTGGGAGAGAAAGGAATTAAACTGTTTCCTTAATCAGTTGTCTGTCACTCCCAGGTTGGTCAGAGCTGTGGCCTTTCTAATGAATAGGAGCATTCAGCCATGAACCAAACTCAGCAAGTAGAACATGGCTTCTACAACAGACACACTCAAACACACTAAACACTAGGGTGTGTGTGTGTGAGACACTCATTCCTATTCCTCAGCTGCTCTGAATCCCAGAAAACATGTTTCTATTGATCATTCTCTCTCTCTCTCTCTCTCTCTCTCTCTCTCTCTCTGTCTCTCTCTCTCTCTCTCTCTCTCTCTCTCTCTCTGTCTCTCTCTCTCTCTCTCTCTCTGCCTCTCTGTCCTCTTCTCTCTGTCTCTCTCTCTCTCTCTCTCTCTCTCTCTCTCTCTCTCTGCTCCTCTCTCTGCGCCTCTCTCTCTCTTTCAAATGTGCTAGTATACTATATGCAGTGTTGTAACGATGCCAATAGTTAAAGTACAAATAAACATTGTTGTATTTACCATGGTGTTTGTTCTTCACTGGTTGCCCTTTTTTTTCTCGTGGCAACGGGTCACAAATCTTTCTGCCATGACGCTTTCAGTCAATAGATAGTGAGAGTGTCGTGACGCTAATATCAGCTGTGAATAAAAATCATGTAACAATACCAACTTGTTTAGTAACTTAGGGCAACACGGAAAACGCTTTAAACCTCTTTGGGATAGGGGCTGCATTTTCACTTTTGGATAAATAGCGTGCCCAATTTCAACTTCTGCTACTCATGCCAGGAATATAAGATATGCAAATTATTAGTATATCTGGATAGAAAACATTCTGACGTTTCTAACACTGTTTGAATCATGTTCAGAACTTATGTATCAGGCAAAACCCAGAGGACTTAACTGTTCAGAATTGTTTTTTTTTTAGGTCTCTGTCTGTTCATTGAGTTCTTGGAAAATCATATTTCTTAGGAACCTGTTTTCAGTTCCTACTGCTTCCACTGGATGTCACTTCAGTCTTTGGAATTTGGGTTGAGGTTATTCCTTGTGTAATGAGTGTGAAGTATGGCTACTCAGGAACTGCTTAACACTGTTGAGAGTTGCGCAGCTCGGTTTGTTGTCTTCCTGTATTGAACATGATAGACCTGCCTTTCAATTTGATCGAGCTATTAATGCTTGCAATACTTCAGTTAGTCATGTGCAGTTTGAAATGTTTTTTTGGCAAAGTTTATAAATCTCTTTTAAATATTTTATAATGACGCTTAAACAGTTTTGAAGCAGTTTTTTCTGATCAAACGCGCCAAATAAATTGACATTTTGGATACATTTAAGGCATGTTTTATATTTTATTTCTGCGTTTTGTGTAGTGCCTGTTTACTGTTGTGCTATCAGAAGATAATAGCTTCTTATGCTTTCGCCATAAAGCCTTTTAAAAAATTTGACATGTTGGCTGGATTCACAACGAGTGTAGCTTTAATTTAATATCTTACATGTGTGATTTAATGAAAGTTAGATTTTTATATAATTTTATTTGTATTTGCCGCTCTTCATTTTCCCTGGCTTTTGGCCAGGTGAGACGTGACTGTCCCCCCAACCTAGAGAGATTTTTAATGAGTTACCATTTCCCGAATTAACTCAAAGAATATATCGTTATCATACCATCATTATTACCTCAAATCAGTCTCATTCAGTATGTTTATTTCAAATCTGCACCAACCTTAGTCTAAATGATGATTCAGCGATACACAAATTGGCTTAATTATTTATTTACTAACTAATTAAATAATCACACAGAACTAAAATACTAAAATAATGCAATGAAAAGTCTCTAGTGGACTAACCCGATATGATGGCTGGTTACACAATGAAAAATCCCTAGTGGACTAACCCGATTGAAAAGTCCCTAGTGGACTATCCCAATATGACGGCTGATTACACAATGAAAAGTCCCTAGTGGACTTTCCCAATATGACGGCTGGTTACACAATGAAAAGTCCCTAGTGGACTAACCCGATTGAAAAGTCCCTAGTGGACTATCCCAATATGATGGCTGATTACACAATGAAAAGTCCCTAGTGGACTTTCCCAATATGACGGCTGGTTACACAATGAAAAGTCCCTAGTGGACTAACCCGATATGACAGCTGGTTACACAATGTAAAGTCCCTAGTGGACTAATCCGATATGACAGCTGGTTACACAATGAAAAGTCCCTAGTGGACTAACCCGATATGACAGCTGGTTACACAATGAAAAGTCACTAGTGGACTAACCCGATATGACGGCTGGTTACACAATGAAAAGTCTCCAGTGGACTAACCCGATATGACGGCTGGTTACACAATGAAAAGTCCCTAGTGGACTAACCCGATATGACGGCTGGTTACACAATGAAAGTCCTTAGTGGACTAACCCGACATATGACAGTTGTTTACACAATGAAAGGGAGAGACAAAGGCATTCAATACATACTACAGTTGAATAAATACGCCATCGGTGTGGCTACTGACGGTGTGGTTACTGACGGGGTGTGTGTTTGCTGACGGGGTGTGGCTCCTGGACTGGGTAAAACCTTATGTGAAAAACAGTTCTCATTTAGAAGGCTAAAATCACAATTAATCTTCTCATCAGTTGTTTCATATTTAATCATATATATGTTTTACAACATTCGATGTAACCCTGACATATACATTCACAAAATAGCTACCACCAATTGGGCCGATCAACAAGTGCTCCCGCGCACAGTGGCCAACCAGGCTATCTGCATTGTGTCCCACCACCCACCAATCCCTCTTTTACACTACTGCTACTCTCTGCTCATCATATATGCAGAGTCACTTTAACCATGTCTACATGTACATACTACCTCAATCAGCCTGACTAACCGGTGTCTGTATATAGCCTCTCTACTGTATATAGCCTCTCTACTGTATATAGCCTCTCTACTGTATATAGCCTCTCTACTGTATATAGCCTCTCTACTGTATATAGCCTCTCTACTGTATATAGCCTGTCTTTTTACTGTTGTTTTATTTCTTTACCTACCTATTGTTCACCTAATACCTTTTTTTGCACTATTGGTTAGAGCCTGTAAGTAAGCATTTCACTGTGAGGTCTAAACCTGTTGTGTTCAGCATTTCACTGTGAGGTCTAAACCTGTTGTATTCAGCATTTCACTGTGAGGTCTACTACACCTGTTGTATTCAGCATTTCACTGTGAGGTCTACTACACCTGTTGTATTCAGCATTTCACTGTAAGGTCTACTACACCTGTTGTATTCAGCATTTCACTGTGAGGTCTAAACCTGTTGTATTCAGCATTTCACTGTGAGGTGTAAACCTGTTGTATTCAGCATTTCACTGTGAGGTCTACTACACCTGTTGTATTCAGCATTTCACTGTGAGGTCTACTACACCTGTTGTATTCAGCATTTCACTGTGAGGTCTACTACACCTGTTGTATTCAGCATTTCACTGTGAGGTCTAAACCTGTTGTATTCAGGCACAAATAAACGTTTGGACGTTGGAGTTTTGGCGGGAAGAAGCTCTTTCCCCTCAGTACTGCATGGCGAGGGAGAGAAAGTTCCAGCTATTTACGACCGTCATAAAACTCCCCCAGGAGATGGGCGTCTTGACACCTTAGATTAGCCGGCGCCTTTGATCTCCGTCCAGGAAGTTTATCAACATTTGATTTGTTTACGACTTCTTTCTGGGTCTGTGTAATCTGAGGGAAATATGTGTCTCTAATATGGTCATACATTTGGCAGGAAGTTAGGAAGTGCAGCTCAGTTTCCACTTCATTTTGTGGGCAGTGAGCACATAACCTGTCTTCTCTTGAGAGCCATGTCTGCCTACGGCGGCCTTTCTCAATAGCAAGGCTATGCTCACTGAGTCTGTACATAGTCAAAGCTTTCCTTAAGTTTGGGTCAGTCACAGTGGTCAGG